>NC_143557.1:82745535-83047500 GCF_054136105.1 Typopeltis vanoorti
AATTTTTGTAAATGTTATTGAAAGAAAAAAAAGCATTAAAAATATATTTATACCTTATTGATTCAATTTTCTTGGTGTTACAGAAAATATTTTTAGAATTCATCAATATTGAAATGCACTTCCATGCTAAAGCCATAGAGTTATACACAAAAGCATATAGTTTTGTTGATGCTATTAATGAAGAGGATGATTTAGAGGTTTGATTGTTTAATCATTTAAAAATTCATATGAAAATGAACTTTTATGTTATTTTGTTTTTTCAAGAATTATCTATTAACTGTGCATATTGTCAGTAGATATCGGCCAAAAATGTATAAAATTTTGGTTTATATATTTATTATCATAAAATAAATTCATAAAATCATTCATAAAAAAATGAATAATACTGAAAACATCATGATGCTCCTAAATTGTTTAAAATTGAAAAGAAACAGCTAAGTTATTTTTGGCAATGAAACTGCACTTTTTGTAACAACTAGGCTAAAAAGTTAAAATAAATGAGGTTTTAATTAAAGGATATTAATTTACATACCTGTGTAAAAAAAAATGGATGCAGATGCTTGCATCTGCATTCATTATATATTCATAAGAATTCTGTTCATATCTGAGCATTGCTTATTTATATCCAGTTATACTCATAAAGTAAACAACATCAAATTACTGATTACTGACATGTATAACTATGTGATACATGATTAAGTTTACATTATTACTAACTTTACTATCAACAGTTTTCCTTCAAATTAGTTTATTTGTCAGAGCTTATATTTTGGTATTCTAAGTCACTTCTGAGTCAATCTACCTAGAACTTGGTCACTATTTCACCAAACTACACTTCAAATTTTCTGATCATCAGCTGACTGTTACTTGTATTTTCTTGGTTCATTTACATATGCCATCTGCAATGGTTTCAAAATAATTTGGGTTAAAATAATGTTGCCAAAATGACACTGTAACAAATGCTCTTTAATGCGTTATTGTAACGAAGGCTGTTTCCTATATTGTAAGTCTGTTTGGTTACATGCTATTGTAATATGTTTATTCTAATTAGCAGTGTGCTTTTGCTTTCGTAACCTTTCTTACTTATTCTATTGTGCATTATGTTTATCCACCTTTTGTATTTGCTAGTCGTATGCCTATGAACACTGGAAAATTTATTTGTTAAGACTGCGCCACCAGTATTTCTATATTGGCATAAGACTCAGTAAAACATCCAGTAGATCTCTCTCTCTTTCTAGCATAAATTCCTTCAATAAAGTTTACATAAACAGTCATTCTGAAGTGCTTAAACTACACTTCTAATGCCTTAGTTGTTTCCCGCTCACAAGTCAGAGTTTATTTAGGAACAGTGCATTGTAAAATAAAAGATCAGGCGGCACTCTATTGACATATAATTAAAACACATTTATTTACATTAATAACAAAGTACATTAATTAACCGATAGGGAGTTTACTCTCTACCTATCCGTTAGATTTTTAGTATAAAGAAACAAGCTTTCCCTTTTCAATACTAAACTATACAATATAATTATTCAATTACTTCTCTGCTTATCAAATCAAATTATTTGAACTCTAATTTACTCACAAAGAGGTTAGCTAGCTATGCCAAGTTATCTCACAAATTATATTCCAATTAATAACAAATCAGAGGCCTCTCTTATAGACACTTCGTATTACTATTAAGTTAATTCTTATCAGTCCATCTATAACGTATCTCATAGATTACAAAAGGAATGTACAACAAAAGATGGAACAAACTTACAGAGGCTCTGTGTTGCACACTCATCCAAAGGTCTTGTACTAAAGTCCCTATGCTTTTCCTTTCATCTTGGGCCTTAGGCTTCCATCTGGAGAGTCTTGCTTCAGGGGGCATTTCGTTGGGATATTGGTGGGCTTTGGACTGCAATTTTCCAGTACTCGAAAAGCTCAGGCAAGAGGTTTCAGCATACAGGCTTGAAGATCGCTCTGTGGCGTTTGGCTTTGGTTGACTTCCTGCGGCACAAGATATCCGACCGACACTGCCTCAGGTATTTACATCGGCTGTTCTCTCGTCATTCTGATCGCTTCTCCTCTGGCATGGCTCGCCGTAATGTCCTGTCCTCAGGATCCTACTTCTGGAACTTCTGCCTCTAACTGCCGATTCCCTGGTTCTCTGCTGACCATGATGTTTGGCTCAGTCCCTTTTTATTTTACGTTCTACGGGACCTTGCACAAAGGGTTGTAACCCCTGAAGAATTCGGCACAACTCCTTGATCTTCTGTTAAGACCGACCCGTTCTTTCTTCTCCTCCATGCACTCCTTTAATCCTATCTTGTCAGGCAGCGGAAACGTGTCTCAAACTTGCCGATCTCTTTGGCACTGACTTTGAAGGTGTTTATACGCATAACTCGCAAACAAGTTTCTTATACACTTAAATCATAAACAACTTTCTTATGCCCTTATGTAGAACTATTATACAAAGCTCCAGTGGCAAAGCATTGCCTTTGTTTTTGACATTCTAGAAATTTTTGTTAAAGTAGTAAGTACATTCAATTCCCATAGGGTTATTTACATTAATATTTAGCATAAAATATATAGAGACATACAAGGTTATTTTTGTAACAATCTCATGAGACTTGACCTCTGTAAAAATCGATGTAAAGCACTTTGTACTTCCAAGCTACATCGAGTTTTACAACACAAACTCTTATGGTCATCCAATTACAACATGTGTATATGTAGCAGCATTACATGAAATGGAGAAATGGTAGAGAGGAGTTGATAGGTATTTGATTTTCCTAAGGGGAGGTATAACTTGTATATGCTATCTTCTAGTAACAGGAATTCAGTATGATCCAAAATCCACCAAAATATGCTAGCCTCTTTAACAGAATGATTATTATAGCTGCATTCAACCAATAGGTGTGCGTTTTAATTTTACCATAGGCATGGATGTTTGTGAATGTCTTTAAGTAGGAGATGACTTCTGTTGCTTGGTGTGAAATCAAGCAATGAAAGTACCTGGTGTGAGCCTGCTTATTGGAAGCCAGAAGTGATTTGAAAAATTTCCATGTTTAGTCTGTAGAGCAGGGTTTCCAGATTAATCTCATGAGTATTATTTCTGGGAAAATTACCATGTTACTCATCTAAGTAAATATTATTTTTTATGCCTATTTTTCCTATTTTTGTTTAGGAGTACCCCTTTTTTTATAATGTCATTGGCTTTTACTGAAATTTTAGGGCATTACTGATGTTTTATATGGGCAGATATATGAAGAATATATATAGAAAGAAAAACCGAACACACCTTTATGGGATGTTTCTGGCTGTCTTCTTTTTCATTGGCATCTCCCGGCATATGGCAATGTATATCCATTGTTGAAGGAATGAATTTTGACCTGAACTGAAGGGGGGGGGTCGGAAAAGTGGGGTTTGAGAGATGTGGGAGAATTATTGGTGAGGCAAGACGTGTGCGAACTTTTTTTTTTTTTTTTTTTTTTTTTTTTTTTTTTTTTTTTTTTTGAAAAACCTGGGTTTTTAAAGGTGGGCAGAGAATACTTTGGGATGGGGGTGAACATAGAAATTTTAGGGAAAGGAGAAGGATATTATGGAATAGGATAAGGGGTAGGAGAACAGAGTGTGAGCTGTTTCAACAGTGCATCATTTTCGGAGCTCATGGGGAGAAAAGCTAATGACATTACAAAAAAAAAGGGGGGTACTCCTAAACAAAAATAGGCAAAATAGCCATAAAAAAAAATAATTAATCTCATGGGTTTGGAAGGGGTAAAGATGCTTCAGAAAGGATTCAAGGGAGAGTTACAAAGATAATAATTATTATTTTTGTCACCTCCAGGGAGTCCAAAGACTCATCGAGGTCGGGCATCTATTCTACACCTCTGTCTCCACCACTTCACAGTCCACCAACTCACCGCAACTACACCAACACTATCTATCGCCGACCACTGCCACTAGTATTTCCACGGACAATCACAAACATCCATGCCCATGGTGGGATTTGAACCCACAGCCTTTTGGCTGGGGAGCAGATACACTAACCACTCGGCAAATTAAATATCGAAATAGACAATGGAATTAGCAAAGCTGGTATAGTGGGAAGTCAAATGAATAAATTTACATGAAATAAAAAAGAAATTAGTCAGAACAATAAACTAGCAGTGTACATGACACAGTCAGTGTTAACGTTAACTTATAGATCTGAGAGCTAAGTTCGAAGAAAAACAATTGATTCAAGACTAGAGACCATAGAGTTTTGAGAAAAATTAAGGGAGTAAATAGATGACATTATTGGCAGAATTATATAGTAAAAATGAGAACATTAGGAAGGAACTTGACATTGTTAGCATTCGAGAATGTGTGAGCAGAGCTAATCTCAGGTTGTATAGTCACTTAAACAGAAAGGGAGAGGGAAGATTTGCAAAGCAGGTGTTTGTACCAAGATGTCAGAAAAAAGACCCAGAGGATGATCAATATGTACATAGATTTATGCAGCTAGAAATGCCTTAGAAGACCAAAGTATAGGATCTGACAATATTGGAGTCCAATAGATAACAGGCTGATTTGGAAGAATATTATTGATAGGAAGTTGGTAATGATGTAACTCAACTTTTTTCATGTATTACCATCATAGTACTCTATATACCCTTGAGGGTACATATCAGGAATTAAATGACAATGATCAAGTTTTATATTGTAAACGGATAAGTATTTTAATACCGACTAGTTTCACCAAACTTAAGCTGTTGGCATCGTCAGGGTACAAGCACTGAGGTTAAAACATATCACAAAATGGATCTTAACTGTAAATTCTAAAAATTATAGTTACAAACTAAAATAGCATTCTTCTTCTTCTTCTTCTGCAGCTTCTCCCACTTAAGTGGGGTCACTGTTTATTATGAGTCTCCTCCACACCTTCCTGTCTTGGGCTGTCACCACATCCAAGTTCTTCATCTTCAAGTCCTCTTCTACCAGCTCCCTCCATCTCTTCTTTGGCCGCCCACGCTTCCGCCTTCCTTGCACATCCATCTGCATGACCCTTCTTCCCACATATTCGTCCTCCCTCCTCATCACATGACCAAACCATCTCAAAACTAAAATAGCATTGAACGTGAATAATACACGTATCGTGTGTACATGATTTACTAGTTGGTGCTAAGGAACATTCTATAGTTAGCATTAAAGTTCATTTCTTGTGTGTTCAGAGATCTAATTAGGATTTTCTATATCTCTGGAAGTATTGAACCTTGGTTCCTGTTAAGGTTATCTGTAGTGTGTGCGGCTAGAAATGAACTTTAATGTTAACTATAGAACGTCCCTTAGCAACAACTAGTAAATCATGTACATGCGATATGTGTATTATTCACGTTCAATGCTATTTTACTTTGTAACTATAATTTTTAGAATTTACAGTTGAGATCTATTTTGTGATATGTTTTAACCTCAGTGCTTGTACCCTGACGATGCCAACAACTTAAGTTTGGTGAAACTAGTCGGTATTAAAATACTTATCCGTTTACACTTGATCAATGTTCCCAAATAGTTATTTACATAAGTTTTATATTGTTTAAAGAACGTGATATTACACTGGTGTTGATTAGAGATTAGTGTTACTTCATTTTGCCTTAAAGTTCATTGTTTTCAGAAAGAAGAAGATAATATCTTTAGGTTTCTGTAGTTATTTTCTGTGCTTTAAAAGTAATTGGTATATATTATTTACATTACACCTCTGTGTAGAGATGCAACTATATAGTATTTTTGTCTGCTAATTGTTAATTAGCAGACAATAGCAAACACCTTAATTGGTGTTAGCTAGCCAAGTTACCTATTTTGTGAGAGAAAAATCCTCCTACCTCTGTAAGAGATGGCTAACTCACCTTCATTTGGAAAAGTCTGCATAAAGATTCCGCTCATCAAGATGAGAATCAATTCTGTTCTTTCCATTGGAAGGTAGCATGTCCCGTTGTTCTTCCAACTGCATTAATTATGCAAAAAATAAACTTTGAAAAAAAAAATTAACTGTACAGATTGATTTCTATCTTATATTTGCTTTCTTTCTATACTGCATGTGCTGGTCTGTTACAAACCAAGATCTAAGGGAAACTTTTAAGCTTACATCCTATCCATTATATCCTAGAATGAGAGAGTTTAGGAAAGGAATAAAACATTTGATCAGAGATGAGAAACCACAGATATGAGAGCTCTGAGAAAAATTAGGAGAGTGAACAGATGACATCAATGACAATCATATTATAAAATGAATTAGAAAGGAGCTTTTTTTAGCATTCAAAGGTGTGTGAGTAGAGGTGATCTAAGGTGGTATGGTCACTTAAACAGAATGAGAGAGATAGAAGAAAGTTTAGAAAAGGGGATGTTTGATATTAGGATATCATGAAAAAGAGGAGCTTTCCTCAAAGAAGCAATCCCAGCTTCTAGGATAGAAGGGACAGAAGACCTTCCCTTTGGGGTGAACATGGTACCGAGGTGTCTCCACTCTTCCAGGATGGTCAAAGCATATAACGACCTCCCTTGCAGGGGAAACTCTATAGTCTCGACCTTAAATTTCTTGTCACGACCAGAGGGGACAAGAGCTAAAGAGCAGGACAACACCAAGATTTTGGTAGATTGGATGCAGTTTATAGTGCCCTAGAAAACGAAAATGTAAGATATGAACAGTATTGGAGTCCTGACAAATAATAGATTAATTTAAAGAAAAATTGCTTGGAGGAAGCTAGTAATAATGTAAATGATGTAAACTTAATAATGTAGTGCTGTCATAATGGTTGTTTATGATGATGATATCCTAATATCCATTTTGAACTTGGAATAGAAGACAACAGAACTTGAAATCTCTATTTAAAGCCAAAAAAAAACATATACAGTATAAATACAATATAAACTACAATATGAAGAAAACATGCAGTGTAACTTTATTCAGTACTGAAACATGACATCATTGATACATAGGGACAGAACATATGCCATATCAAGTAATGAGAAAAAGAAAACCATGAGCTTGAATATTTAAAGGATATTGAATCAAAATGGTTATCATGCAAAAGCAGTTAATCACATATTACAGTAAAAACCCAGGCAGCAGTTCAGTGAGCTTGAAAATCACAACTCGAAATACTTTCATTCTTTCTTACATAAAAAACATGACTGATAGAATAGCTCAGATCTTAAAACATCATATTATATAAAAATCACCTTGCTTGATAGTAAAGGTTCCACTACATTATAATCACCAAAGCCTTTCATCTACTATTAAAGAAGCCATTTACAAGATATATTGTGCTTGCAGAATTTGTCATGTAACTGGATAGATCTCCCAGAAGAATGTTAAATATGGATCAACATATTTAAAGATTTACAAGAAATGAGAATGCATGAATTGGGCTTAGCATTCCATACATTGAAGAAGGATTGTTAGGTATATAGTAACAGATTAAGATTCTTACATTCTGTTGAGGTTATTGTTTGAGATGTTTTATATGGCGCCAGTTCCTTCAAGCTTACTCGGGAGGCTACCGATTCCTTCTATACGACATTGCGAACCGATGGCAATGAATAGCTACACGCTATTGATAAGATTTCGAACTCTCTCGGATTTTCTTCCACAAGAAAATCCAAAGCAGCTCACAAGGGGGGGGGGCAAACCCCTTTTATATCTTCTACCCTCGGCACCCTCTTTTGTGCATGTGTCATGTATTCTATTTGCATCTTCCTGGAGAACTCTGTGAACGTGCCGTGTCTTCCTGTAAAACATTGAGCACGTGCCGTTCCACGCGTAAACAATTTGCCATAGGCTACACAATTCACCCGAAGTTTTCATTAGTGGACTTGGAACTTTTGTTACTATGCCCTAACATATATCTTATAAAGAATACTTCTTCCATTATAATTTCTTATAAACAAATGACATCGTTTACCTTTAAGTAGTATTACAATAATTGCGCTAGCATATGATTCTTTAAACAATTAGTATCTTTACCTATGTACAAGCATTTTCGTTATTGTTTAGCCAAACTTGTTGAATCTTGAACAAAATATTTCTTTAAGGAAATCTTTTCATTCAAGATCCAACAACAGGATATTACAGAACCTTGATGTATATCCAGCTATGAGATTAGATCATATACCAGCTCAAGTTTTACGAGGTACTAGGGAATTGGCAGTGCCCTTGACCAGATTGTTTAGTTTAAGGCTCTACTCTGGATTGGTTCCCATGGATGTGGAAAGAGGGGAAAATAGTTCCATTGCATAAGGGAGTCTCCAGGAGTGTTGTAGCAAATTACCAACCAGTCATCATCATCTCAGGAATCATGATCAAGTTATTGGAAATGATGGTCAAGAGCAAAATACAGGAATGGGATACTGTATGGGAACAACATGGTTTTGTGAAGGGCAGGTCATACATAAAGTGGATAAAGGTAATGGGTTTACAGTGATACTGCTAGACTTTATCCAAATATCGAGGACTACAGATGCTTTTCACATGATACCGCATGAAATTCTAATCAATACATTGCAGCACATGGGAGATGGACATAAAGTTGGTAAAATGGATAAGAGGGTGGTTGATGCAGAGATACCATACTGTGTATGTACCTCTGATTTTACATTATGAAAAAAGAAATTAAAACGTTTTGCATATACCTTGCACAAGAACCAAGTTTAAAACTTTAAGAAATAGATAGTTAATGTTGTTATGGTAGAAATGATTAAAAAACTTTTGGATGTGAAGACTGATGTGACTATTATTCCTGGTGGTCTACAGCCCTTGGATGTATCAGTCAACAAATCATTCGAGGACTACATGCGAAAATTCTACATGGAGTGGATGGCAGCCAGCAGCTATGACCTGACTCCAGCAGGGAAGATTAAGAGACCACCATTAGAACTGTTGTGCAACTGGATTTTGAGAGCTTGAGATATGATTTTGCTAGAAATAATTGCCAAGAGTTTTTTATAAACCAGCATCTCTAATGCCCTGGATGGGAATGAAGATTACACTATTTGGGTAGATTGACAATACACAGGAGGAAACTGCTCTCGAGACCGGAAGTAACGATAGCGAATAGGAGATTGGTAAGTCATACCCATTTTTTGATTTTTTTAAATCATGGTGATCTTATGATTCCGAATCTCAGGGACTAAACACCCTAGTTTCTGGGTGAAAAAACCCTCTACCTCCATATGATTGGTAGGTTTACCCATATACGGTACTAAATACTATAGGTTGATAAGCCAACCTCTCGTGTATAGGCCCAACATTAAAAAAAAAAAGAGAGAGATAGAAACGAGCTAACTCACCTTTAGTTGAAATAGATCAACTATCAGATAGATCAGATAAAGGTTTTTCACTTCTTGGACAAGAATCAAACCCAGGTCTTTTCAACCAAACAGCTTCGTCTATACCGACTGAGCTGTGAAGGCTCTATTTGAGCAATTAAAATTGTAACGAATACTGAGGATTTAATTATAAACGTCAATTTAGTTTTTTCCTGAAAACTTTGTTTCCAAAAACCCCTGCATATATCTCACACCATGATTTTTTAACTTTAATTTTGAGGAAAAACATGCGAGTTATATTCAAGTAAATACGGTATATATATGCAGGCATCCCTTGCTTAATGTGGGATTTGATTAATGCAGCGAAATGAATTGCGACAATCTCTTTATATATGCAGCAAGAGTTTTAATTAATGCGCCTTTAAATTTACCATGCAAAAACATGCAAGCCTCAAGGAGTATTTCCTGGCCGAGAGAAAGAAAGTCATGAGCATGATGATGTCATTCCTATTTCTTAATCTGAAAAATTAGGATGAACTTCATCCTAATTTTTCAGATTTGTGAATAACAATAATCTGTGACAAACAAGGTGTAACCATAATCTGTGAACAATAATAATCTCTGTGTCCAATCTCAAAACTATTTCTAGGCTTCTCTATTGTCAAAGGATGATTTTTACAGGGAGGTATAATCTGACACATATTTAATGTATTGTAATGCCAGCCATGTAAACGGGATTTCAAAATTTTTGAGATATTAGTCATGGGTTTTTTAATATCTGTAAAATTAATCTCAACTTTTTGTTAAAATAAATGAATTATATATATATATATAATTCATTTTCATTATTCATTTATATATATAATTCATTTTCATTATTCATTTATATATATAATTCATTTTCATTATTCATTTATATATATAATTCATTTTCATTATTCATTTATATATATATATAATTCATTAGGAAAGTCATATATATATATATGACTATCCTAATCTCTGTTAATTCAGCGAATCTTCTGAGAAGATGGAAATGTATTTACAAATCAAGGAAGATTTTTCATCCCGATTATCTGCAGTTTAAAAATCTTTCAAAACCAACAAATCACTAAAAAAAACATGGCTTCATAGCCTTTAGAGCCATAAATCTAAAACAACCAAACAAATAAGTATTCGGTTTTATGAACAACAGTTCAAATCTAGCTGTAAAAAAATTCGGTGAATTATTGGAAAAACCTTTTGCCAGAATACGCTAATGACTTAGGTGTTTTTCAAAATCCTGTGAACAACTTGGTTGAAGAAATTGCAATTGGTGAAGACCTTGGTTTTTATGGCATTGATGCAGAAGATGTTAAAGAATTATCATATTCAAATTGAACAACAACATGCATATAAAGACAACAAACAAATGGAATGTGAAGATGAGGTTCCAGAGGAGATAACAATCAAAGAACTGAATAGAATATTTCGCAGTTTCGAATTGCTTCAGCAGCAAGTAATGGTTATGTTAATTGAAGAATGCTTGTTTGCTGAGGTCTAGAGTCATTTTGCTTATCGTAGAATTTATGCTGATAAGAAAAAAAAATAAAACTGTTCAAACGATTCTTGATAACTTTTTTTTTTTGATAAAAAAATTGCAGTAACTAATGTAGGTACAAGCATTTATTAAACATTTACTTTGCATTCATTTTTTATCTTTCCTAAAAGAGTACCATATAAAATGAATTATTAGTACAGAAATCAATCATGGACGAATTGTAATTTTTACAATTGATGACTATATTTGATTAACGCAATTTTAATATATGCAGTAACATCAAGGGATTAATTAATCATGTTAATCAAGAGATAATTGTGTGTAGATATATGTATACATACACACACACACCATACTATGTATACATACACACACTATCTACCAATAATTGTCCAGACACCCCTGTTATTTGAAGTTATGGAACATTCCAGGTTTGTTAATAATATGAAAACCATAAAAGTGTACAGATAGTAGGAAGCAGTATTTCATTGTTCATCTTAGCAGTTGAATACAGGTGGTATGGCAATGCGACGTGAACGCAGTGACTTCAAAAGGGGTATCATCGTGGGCTGTCAAATTGATGACATGTCCATACATGCTATTGCCACTCAACTGGAGCATCCAAAATCAACAGTTGGTGATGTGATCAACAAATGGAGATGTTCTGGCATGACTAGTGGGAAAACACTCAGAGCAGTTGCCAAAAATTCCACCTGATGTCTGCTGACTGACAGGAACAGGAGGGTGTTAAAACTGGTGGTACCCAAAAACCAGCTATAATCAGCACAGACCATCCATGATGAGTTCCAGAGCATCAGTAACACCATGGTGAGTACTAATACTGTATGAAAAGAAATACGTTTACTGGGTTTCCAGAGAAGAGCAACGACACACAAGCTGAACATCACAACAATGAACAAGGCAGTTTGCCTGGCCTGGTGCAAAGAGCAACTAGACGATTAACCAGTGGAAAACAGTACTCTAGTAACCGGGGGTCTGTGAAAGGTCTTCAGGGGGTCCGTGGCAATTTTCGGCTATGCATCATTAACACATGGAATAAAATTTAAGTTTGAGATCGTAAAACATTCCTATTGTATCACTGAATAAGGTACAGAGACATCTGCAGGCTGTGTAATATGTTTCTCAACAAACAGTGCAATTAGAGACAACTGGGCAAAAACAGCACTAACTAATGAATCGCATGACCCCTCCCACATAAAATGCTGTATAGTAGACAATCAAAACCATATAGTGCACCGGCAACATATGGTTTTGTTTGATCGAATGTGTTAAAACTAAGAAATATATAGTGAATGTGTTTCAGATATTATATAAGGAATTCGGTTGAAGAGGATTAGCATTTCAACTGAACTGTTGGCTTGCCTTTGTCAATTAGTAGCGCGATCTTTTGTTAATACCGCACCAATCATATGAACGTCTTCATAGCTGCTTTATCTCTACTGGCCTACCATTGCTGTCTGTTTCGAGTTCTGCTTTCACTAGCCATTTGTTGAAGGACTGTTCATTAAATACAGTAATTTTTTTTAGCTTTCAAATTCTTAAGTATGGATCACTGGTTAAAGACTGAATTTTTAAAATGCACAAAAGAGAGGAACATAGTAGATACAAGTAGCTGTTAGCAACAAGAAAATGTTGATATTGTATCTGGATCAAGTGAAGTTGATAAGTGTGTGTCGTCTGACATCTCTAAAGAACCAACTAGGAAGATGATGAGAAAACTTCGTAAGTACAATATAAATTACTTGAAATGTGGATTTTCATGGACAGGAAATGAAGAGGAACCTATTCCATTATGTGTAATTTGCGGTGAAACTTTAAAAAATGAAAGCATGAAACCATGTAATTTAAATCACCATTTTGAATCAAAACATAATGAATGTAAGGACAAACCTGTCGAACTTTTTCAAAATAAACTAAAAAATTTAAAAGAATCTCAAAAAGTGATCTCGATCATGTCAGGAGGTGAAACCATGAAGGCTTTAGAAGCTTCATATCGTGTGTTGCTATTAATAGCAAAAAGTGGTGCAGCAGAAACAATTGGTGAAACTTTGTCAAGCCTGCAGCAAAAATAATAGCGGAAATTATGATCGGAGATAATGCAAAAAGATCTTTTGATCGGATTTGCCTTTCAAATAGTACCGTTCATCGAAGAATCACTGAAATGGCTGAAAATATAAAACAAACATCGTTATCCGATATACATAAGAGTTGTTATTATGCATTGCAGGTAGATGAATCCACCAACATTACAAATTTTGCAAATCTTTTAGTGTTCGTTAGGTACGAAAAAAATCAAAAAATTCATGATGACCTTTTATATTGCCAACCCTTGTCAGAACATACAACAGGAGAAGAAATATTCAACAGTAGAAATACCTTTATGCATCAAAACAAGCTTGATTGGAAACGTTGTGTTGGAATAAGCACGGACGGAGAGAAATTGGATCTAAAAAAGGGCTTGTTTCAAGGATTCAAGCTGTTGCACCAAATGCAAAGTTGACACACTGCTGCATACACAGGGAGGCTTTGGCTACACATATGATGTCTACAGACTTAAGAAAAGTTCTTGATGAAGTAAAAATCATAAATTATATTAAAGGCTGTCCTCTAAACACCAGACTTTTCTCTCAACTTTGCAAAGAAATAGGAAGCAACTATACACAACTTCTTTTCCATACCGATGTTCGTTGGCTTTCTCGTGGAAAAGTCCTTGCTCGTTTATTTGAACTTCAGAATGAACTACAAGTCTTTCTTGATGAAAAGTTTGAATTGAAAAAGCATTTACATAATTGAAAATGGCTCAGTCAATTAGCATACCTGGCAGATATATTTACTGTATTAAATAGTCTTAATTTATCTTTACAAGGCAAGGAAATTTCTATATTTCATGTCCAAGATAAAGTGAATGCCACGTTGGCAAAAATGAAGTTATGGCAAAAGCAGGTTGGTAATGGAGAATTTGACACGTTTCCATCGCTTCATGAATTGCTCGCAAGTTCAAATGAACAAATTGATGATGATGTGAAAATTACTATCAAGCAGCATTTAAAAAGCTTACAAATGAATCTAGAAAAGTATTTCCCTGAATTGGACATTAATATTGAGTGGATAAGATACCCTTTCAATAAAAACAAATTTATGCCAAAGGGTCTATCGTCAATAGAAGAAGAACAACTTTTAGAACTAGCTTCTGATGGTTTCCTAAAAAAATAAATACAGCCAGAATACGTTATCATCATTTTGGCTACAAATACAGAATGAATTTCCTGAATTAACAGATAAAGCTCTAAGGTTCATTTTTCTATTTCCAAGTTCGTATCTGTGCGAAGTTGGATTTTCGTCCCTTGTAGATATTAAGACGAAGAAGAGGAATCACATTATAGATGTCGAACCGCATCTGAGATTGAAATTAAGAACTATAGAGCCAACTTTGCTAAAATTTTATCTCACCATAAGCAATTTCACTCCTCTCATTGATGATAAATTATTTCACGTAAGTAAAACTTTATAGTATCTTTATAAAGTTTGTTCTATTAAAAATAAATCATATTTTTTGTTTATATGAACATATAAATTCAAATAAAATAGATATTTAATTTTTTAATATTTTAAATTAATTTATTAATTTTAATTAATTTATTCGTTTTAATTAATTAATTAGGGGTACTTGGTAATAATGAAAATTTAAGAAGAGGTCCGCGGATATTTGAAGTTTGAGAGACACTGCTCTAGAGCAATTAACCAAAGTTAACCTGTTTCACCAGCCTGGCGAAAACTTGTTACCACAGCATGCTGTAACCACATTAAAGTTTGGTGGTGGAGTAATGGCATGGGGTACATTTAGCTAATTTGGGGTGGGGCCACTGGTCATTGTCCATGGTTCCATGAAGGCAGTTTAGTACCTTGATATTGTGGATAATCAAATGCTGCCTATACTGTAGAGATTTTATGGAATGGACCTGTGTTATTATCAAGACGACAGTGCCCTATGCCACAGAGGTGCAGCTGTTATGGAATGGTATGAAGAGATAGGTGTTAAACAACTTCCCTGGCCTGTGCAGAGTCCTAACCTCAACTCCATCAAGCACCTGTGGGATAAATTGGAGCGGTGTTTGAGGTCCAGAGCAGCACGTCCTTGATCTGTCGCTGAACTCAGTGCTGCTTTGGAGGAATGGAGACAAATTCCACCTGATGTCTGCTGCACTTGGTGGAAAGCCTCCCTGAAAGGGTGCAGGAAGTGATCAAAACCAAAGGTGGCATACCTGATATTAGGGTTCACTTTCTGGTATCAATTGTAAATTGCTAAAGTGTCCAGACAATTATTGGTAGATAGTGTATGTATGTATGTATTTTTCATATTTTCTTTTTCATATAATTGTTCCTTTATTTTTAAAATTATCATATTGATAGTATTTATGTGGTAGAAAGAATGCCCCTTGTACTCTTGTTTGTACTCTTGTTTTCATTTCCATTCTTACTTTATAGAACTGCATTTGTTGTGTGTTCACACTGATGATGATGATGTGATGAAGCTTCATCACAACAAGTTTGTATGAAATACTTTAGATTTTTTTTTCTTATGTAATTTACAGATCTAGCTATTCATTAATAGCTAGACATGTATTGTGTTTTAATCCATTGAATTTATTGCAATAATGCTATGACACTGTGTGAGCTTAAAATCTAATTTATTTCAATTTCAAGCTAAAGTGAGAGAGGCCATTGTTTTGGCAGGTATGAATGATTTGAAATGTATCAGCTATGGTATGAGAGAAGTTATGAAAACGTCTTACTGGAAGAAGCCGAAAATAAAAAAAAAAAAAAAATGAATGAGAGGATAAAGATTGTAAGTCTGCTTCTACTAAGATAGATGTGAATTGAGAAGGGCAGTGATCCCAACAAGTCTGTTAATAGTTTGTAGATGTATATGCTGAATTTGATGATGAAAGGACTTTTATATGATTGATGGATTGCAGTTGAATGAATTTGGAAATGAACATCTAGAGAAAGTGTTCTCCATTAAGAGACTTAAAATACAAAATCAGATAAACTCAAGATGTTTGAGAGAGGCATCCTTGAGGCAAGTATGTGGGTGTGAGACATTTAAAAAAAAAAAAAAAAAAAAAAAATGCTGAATGTAGTTACTCAGATTTCACATTTGAATGGAGCCATCAATACGAGATGCAGAGATTATTGTGTCCCAGTAGGATATTATTACAGTTATGTGTTTTAATGCCAAAAGCATCACAAATAAGGGAGAAGGATTTTTTGTTGTCAATTAGTCCAACTTTGTCAAAAGTTGTAGGCATAAGTGAGTGAGACTTGATTGAGAGAGCATGTTGTAATTAGAATGAAAGGGTATTGTATTTTCAGGTAGGATAGAGATAACCAGATGTTGATGATATCAGAAGAACTGCAGCCAAAAAAGAATCAGAGTTCAGAAGAAATAGGTTAAGGGAATGTGTAAAGGCATATGTAGACAGCATATAAATTGGAAAATCACTTAGAGGGAAGGAAATGGAATTTATATAGCTATTAAGAAGTAATCACCTGAAACAGTTTGTAAAAGACCAGATGGGAATGGTGACAGCTGAAGTTTGTGATAGCACTAGAGGATTTGTCCATAACCAAGGTAGACAAATTGCCTCTTGAGGGAAGAGAGAGAGAATCATCCAGATTTGACATGGAAAGATGCCAAATATAGAAATGTGTTCAGTTAAGAGGAGGACATATGTGGAATACAAAGCAAGTGATTATCACAAACAGTAAGCATCTTGAAGCTTTGCCATTGCATAAAATCCGAAGGGACATCTGAGTTGAATGGTTAAGAGGGGGATGTTTGAAGGAAGGAGCATCACACTGCATACCTAGGTTCAGAAAGATATATCAGGTGGGAGCAGGGGTGGCTCTTGCATAGGAACTGCAGCACCCCCAATTTTTCTCGATATATAAATATATTTATTAATTTATTTATATTTGCTTGTAATATTTAATTTTATCATCAACAATCCTATACAATTCTCTTATTTTGTATAAAAAAATAATAAAAATTCATCTTGTAGCACTGAGGAGGGCGAAGGATGCTAGAAGCACTGTGTTTACCACAGTGTCATATTGCTACGTGCGAAAGCATATGCACATCATAGTGAGATGCGAGCTATTAGCATAATGTGGCACTGTCCGTATATATGCAGTTTGCACCAGTAGTAGAGTGTTCATAGTGCTTTACTCTGTCTCTTTAAATATTTGGACATTACAATTAAAGGATTTAATTGTAATGGCCAAAAATTGTAAATCCATTCCTTTAATTACAATTAAAGGAATGGATTTTATTTTTAAGTAATTTTGAATTATACTAAACTGTATAATTTTATCGATAATACACAATATTTTTTCATGTTTAATTTTTTTTTAAATTTTTACCATAATTTTGATATTTTATCCAAACACATATACACTGTACTTACAGTGTGTATGTATATTTCAAAAGTTGCAGCACCCCCCCCCCCCCCCCCCACGATTTCAAGCCACGAGCCGCCACTGGGTGAGAATTAAATGGATGAGTAGCACCATTAAGCTGAAGCTGCAGAAAAAGAATGTTGTGGAGGGAATATAAAGAAAAAGGTAATCAACAAGGTCGTGAATAGTACAAAGCACAAGCAAGAAGAGTAACCAACATGATAAGAAAACATGATCAGAGTATTGGAGTTTAGCAGTTCAAAAAAAATCCCAAAGAGTTCCTTTGTTATGTGGTGAGCAAAAGAAAAAATGATTATGGTAGATGAACAAAAGGAAGGATAATTAGGATAGGATGACTGCAATGATAGATGTGACAGAAACTGATGTGGAAATAGAAATGCATGAACTGGGGGTACTTAGGATATTGTAGGATCCCATTGTGAATACAACTGTAGGATTAGATCAGATATCGATCCATGTATTATGAGAATGTATAAGAAAATTGCCAAATCTGAATTTGGTATGTGCACATTTTCTAGTTACTGAGGATGCCACTAGGCATTGTGAGTGTGCAGTTTTCTGTACCAGTCTGGCAAATGACATCATTCTGTGTGAATTGGTTTGTTGTACTCACTGCTTTTTTGTTAGTTTTCTTACAAGCAAGTTTGGAAATTTTGTGATGACTGACCACTAGGAACAGAGAGTGAGCATGAAATTTTGTTTTCTTTTGGGTAAAACTGCAGTTGAAATTATTGTTATGCTTTGGCAAGCATTTAAAGACAATACTTTAGGTAAAATGCAGGTCTACAAGTGGTTTTCCCAATTTAAAATGGAGATATGTCAGTTGAAGACCAACCATGATCTAGTCCAAATGACTTGTTAGTACATTATTGTCTCTAACTATTTTAGTTCATTGGGCATTTTTTTCCCCTTTGACTGTAATAGTTTTGGGTTTTTTTCTTGAGAAATTGACATATCGTTTTCTTATTAAATTCAATTTATACACAGCATTTGGCAAATTGTTTTCAGTTATTTGAAATATCACTTGGTTATGAGTAAAGTGTCTAAAATAAAATTATTTTCTATTTGGATTCCTTCTTTGTTGGAATCCTCCATTCTTTATTCCATTTGTATGTATATATATATATCCCCCCCTCAAATAATCTATCAATATGCTGCAAGTAAAAGAATGAATAACTCTACTGAATGCAGATGGTGTGAGGGTGACAGATGAGTGCCCATTTTGCTAAAAGCTATCAACTTGGTGTATGCAACATTGAGCTCATAGCTACCTCTTGACTGGATGAAGGAACAGTTTGTTCCTTTTTTGTTCTTTTGTTTTGTTTGGATTTTAGAACTCAGGTGTATGATGAGGAGGTATTAGAGCTGTTGCACAAACTAAATAAGAATTCAGCAATAGGGACTGATGAGATATCAGAATGGGTGCTCAAAGAGTGTTCAGCTGAACTGACTATTCCTTTAACCTGGCTATATAATTTGAGTCTCAGAACAGGCAAGATTTTGCAGGAGTGGAAAGAATGTATAGTAATTCCATTGCACAAGGATGGTGTAAAAAACTATTGTATCCAACTATTGACCAATTAGTATCTCAGGAGTGGTGGTGGTGAAGATTTTGGAAGAGTTGGTTAGGACTCGCATTCAGAAATGGGTTGACAGAGAATCTCAACAGCATGGATTTACAAAGGGAAAGTCATGTTTTAGCAACTTGCTCACATTCTATAATAATGTTACTATTGAACTCGACAAGGAGAATGGATATAGCATGGAAGACTGTTGCATAAATTGGAGAATATGGGTTTGGATTATGAAATATTAGCATGGATAAGAGGATGGCTGACTGACAAATATAAAAAAGTGGTATATGGGGGATGTGAGCCTGCAAAATTAAAGGTAACCAGTGGTGAACCACAAGGTCAGTCTTTGCTTCATTATTATTCAATCTCTACATTAATGACATTAGGAAAGATTTGACAGGCAACACACAGCTATTTGCTGATAATGTGAAGATTAGGTAGGCTAATCAGGAGTGCGGCTGATATGCAGTACATACAGAATGATTTGAATGATTGTGGGCATGGGAAAATGAATGTTAGTAAATGTAGTCATGCACTTTGATGTGATTAGATATCCAATGTCATATTATATTGGTGGGATTATGCTAGAAAAAACACTAGGCTTAAGGATCTTGGAGCATTAGCAGATAGGAAGTTGAAGTTCAGATGCCATGTAGCAAAGATTGCAAATACAACTCAAAAGATGATTGCAATGATGAAATGAATGTTCACATATAAAGATAAGGATATTATTTTGCCTCTTTACAAGGCCTTGATAAGACCTCATCTGGACTATTGTGTGCAAGTCTGGTCTCCATTGTAATTCTGATACAGTGGAGAGAGTTTGAAGGAGAGGGTTAAAAATGATATTAGGATTGTGGAATACTGATTATGAAAACAGATTGAGAATTTGTAGACTGCAGACACTAGCAAAAAGGAGAAAAAGGGGTAATATGATTGAGACAAACTTCTGAAAGGATCACACAGGATTTCAGTTGATGGAATTTTTTGTTTTATGGAGGGTGAGGAAAGGACAAAGAGGGCAGGGCATCCTTGGAAGCTGAGAATGAATGCTGCTAAGAAGGGGGTAAGATCTAGATTTTTCTCTCATAGAGCGGTGTGTGATTGGATTGTCATTGGATGTTGTGTGTGCAAGCAGTGTGAATGAATTCAAGAACAAATATGATAGCTGGTGTGTGTGTGTGTGTGTGTGTGTGTAGTATGTGGCCTCCCTCTATGAGTCCCTGACTTCCTGGATATCCTTAATATATATATATTCCAAATAATATTAGAAATAGGGAATATCCTTTGTGTGCTTATAGGAGTACTTAGTAGTAATAGGACTTAGACATCCTTATCGAAGTCTTCCTATCACTTCAAATGTTTTGGTTCTGTTTTGTTTTTGCCTCTTTTTAAACTAATTACTGTTTTCTCATATACACCCTCTGTCCAAAAAGAAACCGAACTTTTCGAAAATAGAAGAAACTAATGGTGCCACCTGTTGTATCTTTTTGTTGTCAAAAGTGGCAACCCTCATTAGTATTGTGTCAACTGTTTATGACATTTGTTTCATTAGAAGCAGAGTTATAGTGCCAAGAGTGACAGTGTGTTTTGACGAACAGTCAGAAAATGAGTTTCAAACAGAGCTGCGATTGATTTTTGTGTTAAACTTGGTAAAAGTTTTACCGAAATGCATCAAATGCTTCAAAAAGCATACGGTGATGAATACTTATCCCGTACTCAAGTTTAGGAGTGATTTAAGCGATTTCAAATTGGTCGTGAGATGCTTGAGGACGACGAAAAGCTGGGCTGTCCAAAAACTGGACTGAGCGAAGTTAACATCCAAAAAGTGTGATTTCATCAAAGAAAACCCGAAATCATCCGTGAGATTGACTGGTCACTCAAACTTCCAAAATCAACTGTGCACAACATTTTGACAGAGCTTGGGCTTTTGTAAATTGAATTCACGATTTGTTCCCCACAAGTTGACTGACGACCAAAAAATGTATCGAATTGAACACTGCAAGGACCTCATCAAAACCGCTCGTAAATACTCAAACTTCCTTGAAACGATCGTTACTGTTGATGAAACGTGGTGTTTTGAGTATGAGCCTGAAACAAAGCGCCAGTGCTGAGTGGAGACCACCAGAAGAGGGCATCTGAAAAAAAAAGTTGCTTGGAGAAGTCAAAAGTAAAGACAATGCTGATTCGTTTCTACGATTCCAAGGGCACTACTACTCGAAGTTCTGGTCACTTTTGCACAATAATGTACCATCTCATCGTTCAAACATTGTGAGACAGTTTGTGTGTGGGATCACTCGCCGTATTCACCTAATTTAGCACCGTGTGACTTCTTTCTCTTCCCCCGACTTCATTTGCCGATGAAAGGAAAGCGATATGACACCATTGAAAACGTTCAAGCAGCAGTAACCACGACCCTCAACAGTATCCCAAAAATCGATATAAAAAACTCATTTAACGAATTAAATTATATTAGTGGGATTATGCTAGAAGAAACTGACTAGGCTTAAGGATCTTGGAACGTTAGGAGATAGGAAGTTGAAGTTCAGATGCCAGGTAGCAAAGATTGCAAATACAACTCAAAAGATGATTGCAATGCTGAAATGAACATTCACATATAAAGATAAGGATATTATTTTGTCTCTTTACAAAAAGAAACCATGATAAGCCTTGATAAGACCTCATCCGGACTATTCAATTAATTTATTGAATTAATCGACTGTGCCAAATGTTGTATCGAAGCTGAGGGAGAGTATATTGATTGAAATAAATTATTTGAATAATTATAATTGGCCTGTGTTTTATTTTCTATCAAAAGTTTGGTTTCTTTTTGGGTAGAGGGTGTAGGCTGTAGAGTGATTTTATTAAATTTATAATTAAGTGTGTGTATATATATTTTTTTATTTTATTTTATTTTTTTTTTTGAAAGTAGGCTTTTACTATAACGAAGAGTTTATATCTGTCTGTTATGTGAAAAGCTTTTCTATAATTTTTGAATGCTGGGTGTGTTTAAGTTGAATTCTCTTTTCTCAGGATGTATGCAGGATCTTTCTTTTCTAAAGCTTTTTTGTTCTTTTATAATTTTTTCAAGAATAGAGTTGATTCTGTTCTTCAGTATTGTATAGCCTGTGCTAGAACAGTGAATTACATAAGTGATTCACAGTATAAACTACACCTGAGAAAAATAATTCATTGAATCTTTGCTGGATTTCCAACCAGCATCTTTAGAGCACAAAATTGCAAATGTGGTAAATAGCTTTTTAAAGCTATTTACCACATTCTTCTACAGCAGTGGGCAGCTAGAACCTAATACCTCTATGCTACCTCAACTTCATATATAGCTGCACTGCTACCTTTTATATTGTATTCTAATTTCTCTTTCATTACTAAATGTATTGTTTTTCATTCTTTATTTTCATGCACTTGCCTCATTTGCTTATATTTGTTTGTGTTCAACGAATCTAGTAGGTTTTGCAAAAACTTATCAGGGTGATAAAAACTGAAAGGTTTTAAATGTTTATCCTTTTTTTATGTTATTATTATTTAATAATTTTTATTGTTTGGCACTTCATGTAATTTGTTCCCTTTTTAGCTATTTAGAAATTGTCTTCGTGCCCCATCAATGTCAAGTAGACTAGATGCTGTACGCTCAGCAATGGTGTTATCTACTAGTCTTGGAGATGCTGCTCATTCTGTTCCTTCGCACACCCCACCTGCTAAAAAGATTAATAATTATATTCACATACCAAGAGTAAGAACTCTTTCTCAGAAGTCTAGCAGTGATTATGAAATGACTGATAATAGTGATGGACCAGACATTATCAAAGGAAAAGATGCAAAACAGAATGACATGGAAGAAAGTGAAGTCACAGAAGATGAAGCTACACCTATCAGCATATTTAGGAGGAAATGATTATTTGAAATTTTATTACTTCTGAATATAGATTCTAAATACAAAATGAAATATCTCTCACTGTGCATGTGTATGTCTCTTTGTAAGTTTAAAGAACACTTTGGCATAATTGTTTACTCCTTTTTATATTAATAATTTTATTTCGTTAAATCATTTAGGACATACTTTGCTGCACAATAAAATAAAAATTTATAATTTATGATAAATAACACAATAATGAGATTTTATATTACTGATGTATAATTTATATTTTTCAATAAATAAATTATAAGAAAGAATAGATTTGGCCTGTGTTCTTGAGGTATGAATGAAGGCTCTGTAAATCAGTGGTGTTTAGGAATGGGGTTACAATTCTGCCTTTTCTTTCATGCATGGTGAGCCAATCACCATGCAGAGAAGGAAATGGTATTCCGATGTTTTATTTTTTTTTGTGTGTGGGGGGGGGGGGGTAAAAGTCTGTAGACTGCATTATAGTTTTTTTATCATAAGAAAAAACTAAATGTGAGAAACCCTGATAGGGGAAAAGATGCTCATATTTCATTCTTTATATCAGAAAATGAAAGTTTTTTGTTAAGTAAATTAGCACATTTTTTATTGAACTTGAAACAATGTTTACTATCTTTCATTAATGTATCTTTTTTCATGCAGCCAGAAAAAAACCCTATGTGTTATTCATTAATTGTATTTTCCACCTGATGTAGTTACTTTCACGAGGACTTCAACTCCTCATAACACACACACAAAAAGGGAAGCTAACAATATCATGCCAGTATGTTAAAAAAATAAGTTCAGAGTTTTGTTGACATACAACTGAAATATTTATTTCAATGCTAATAAGTCAGTAAGCAAACCAGCAAGTGGTTATCTTGTGTTAAGGGAGGTGGAGCAGAATTAGAGCATTTTGAAGCATTTAATCTGAGTTATTATCTTATATAATTGTACGTTTTATATAGTTATAATTATTTAGGAGTAATGATTATAGAATAACAAACAACATTTATGGAAATAAAATCAATAATAGATAGCTAAGGCAAAAGAAGCATTTTTAAATAATAAATTACTAAGACTTCTGGAATAAATAAACAAATTAAAATAAGAATAATAAAATCCTATGTATGGTCCACATTGAATTATGTGAATGCGAGATGTGGACATATACAAAATCCATAATTAGAAAACTGCAGACCTTTGAGATGTGCTGCTATAGGCAAGCACTGAAGATTCTTTAGGAGGATAAAAAAAAAAAAATGAAGAGGTATTGAAGTTAATGGGAACCAAAAGAGTGCCCGTACCTGACTTTTCTAAATTAACATTAGGGTTATCCGACCCATAGAGAGTACTGTGTAAGGATAGTTCTGTTTTCAATTATAATTGAATTGTCTTCTGCAGTTACTTAGTTCAGTGCTGTGTGCCTGTCACAGTTATAATTTTTCTCTAATGATGTGCAGAAAACCAGCTAAATGTGTTTTTAATAAATTAGTCGGAACACTAAATTAGCTGTATACAAGACAGTGTTCAAACCAGTTTTAACTTATGGATCTGAGAGCTGGGTCAGAAGTAAAACACTTGACCAAAGACTAGAGACTGCAGATATGAGAGTTCTGAGAAAGATTAGAGGCATGAACAGATGGCATCAATGGCAATATCATATTAAAAATGAGGATATTAGGAAAGAACTTGACATTGTCAGCATCCAGGAATGCATTAGCAGAGCTAATCTCAGGTGGTATGGTCACTTAAATAGAATGGGAGAGGAAAGATTAGCGAAACAAGTGTTCTCTGCCAGGTTGGCAGGAAAACGACCCAGAGGAAGACCAAGATATAGGTGGATTGATACGGTACAAAGTGCCTTAGACGATAGAAATATAAGATCTGATAATGTTGGAGTCTTGACAAGTAACAGACTGATTTGGAGGAAAATTGTAGATAGGAAGTTAGTAATGATGTAATTTTTTCATGTAGTACTGTCATATCCTGTACACCCCTTGAGGGTACATGGCAGGAATTTGATGATGATGATGATGATAAATGTGTTTTTTCTCTCTTGGTGTTGTTCATACCATGAAGCATTATTATGAATTCAAATCAATATTTTGTCCATTTGTTACCTATGGGTGTGAAACATGGATAATTACAGCAAGAGTGGTGGATTTGATTTCAGCTTTTGAAAGGAAAATTCTTAGAAAAATATTTGGACCAGTAAATGACAATGGTCTCTGGAGGATCAGATACAACTATGGGTTATATCACCTTTATAAAGCACTCACAATATCTAGTATAATCAAGTTCAAAAAGTAGCAAGTTGGTAGGACATATTTTTTTTTTTACAGAAAATGACAGTATTCTTAAGAAGATAATAAACTGGAAAATTCTTGGTAAAAGATCAAAAGGAAAACCTATGCAACCATTAGTCAAAATAGCAACATCATATCACAATGTCCAAACTGGAGAAATAAAGTTGGAAGCAACAAATCTAGGAGGCCAAGGCTGTAGAGCCAGAAGGAGAAAAAGAATTTTTTTCTGAGTATTGCTGACATGATATGTCAGCAAAGAATAGCACTGGAATGCAGTTAACTCTTTTAGGAGATCCTGCCAGTCCTAAACCCTTTTGGGTATAAAAGAATTACATTTTCCCTATTGGCTTTTCATCTGTTGCATGAACAATGAGAAACATTGGTATATATATATATATATATATATATATATATATATCAGATGTCTATTTCTTTAATCAAATGATTTATGTATATTTTGTCTCCCATACGAATGGAGGCAGGAAGAATAGTGTATTAACATATTATGAAAATATTTTGGATAAGAGATAGCTGTAGCAAGCTTCCCCCCACACACAAAATCGAAACTTGCTATAAATTTTCTGAGAGTGTATGTAAAATTCTTAAATACAAAATGATTATCATTTTCAGAACCATTTCTAAAGTAATCAAGCAAAACTGCTGCCAAATGAACAAATTTTATGAATAAAATATATCCATTGCAGTATTATTTTACAATTACGCTGATTTTAGCTTCTACCAAACTTGTACGTTTAATTACTTAGATCTCATCAAGTTGATCAGATTACCAGATAAGGAAATTTGTGAAGTGTTGTGTAAAATATGCCAGTAAAAAATTAAATAGAAAAAAGATTTCCATACTTAATTTATTACACATTTGATGATTACTTATTACATGATGGATGACAGTGCTTCTCACAAGTGTATAGATAAAAATCAGCAATAAAAAAAATCCAGTTAAACAATTAACTGATGAGTGAATAATCACATAGCTTAGAAGATGAGGCTTCCACTGATTGAAGAACAACTTAGAAAGCAATGTTCTAAGAAGAAAATTTAAGATGTACTAGCACAACTCAATTTGATCATTGGAACCTCCTGCAATATCATGCATGACTGCTTGCACAAAGACTGTGCCAAAACAGAAAGCCCCAAAACTTGTAATGGTGCAGCCTAATAATAACAGCAGTCGAGATTTCCAGGTTGCTACATCCTTTCTGATAACAGAGGCAACAAGGCAAACACCTGCAAAAAAGTTCAAATATTATTATTATGTGACACCTCCAATATTAATAAGCAACAAGATCATTTGTACATGTACAGGAAATATACACTGCTTGGAAAGAAGTCGATGGATATCCCATGAACAAGGTGCATCATGCCATGTAACAAGTCACATGTTGCAGTTGTTAGGAAAATTTTTGGTGTGACGGTATAAATTGGAGGAATATGATGCTCCCAAATCAGTGCAACTGTCTCTAGGTGAAATAGCTGTGAGAAGGAAACTAACGGAGTTTGAAAGAGGCATTGTGAAAGGATGCATGTCAACAATTTGTCAAACAGATAGGCAAATTATTGACAAATTGGGTCATTCCAGGTCAACAAACAATGATACCATTCCAAGATGGACGTGCAGGAGTCAACTACAAGTGCTACCTGCAGTGGACAACCCACCACACTCACCAAATCTGACCGTAGGGCACTGCAAGGGATAATATGTAAAAATGTAAAAACCTCCATTCATCAGCTGACACATTGAATGTGGAGTTCTGGCATTGACTGGAACATGAATCTTCACAAAAACTTTCAGAAGCAAGGTTCACAACATGGATTGCCATGGTAGGACTGCAACATGCCAGCTCCACATCACCCAAACTAACATGCAGTTTCATTTTCAGTGGTGCAAAGAGCATGTACTGTGGGATATGGAAGCTTGGAAAGCTGTATTATGGAGTGCTGAATCACACTACATCCTCTACTGAGCAGATATATGGGTGTGGGTGATGCAGATGCCTGTTAAACATCTCTTATCAGAGTGTAATCCCAACTATGATGTTCGGAGGTGGTGGTGTGATGGTTCCTGTTTTTCCTGATTTGGCCTCAAACCTGTTTTTGGTGCCAGGAATACTGAACTTCAAGAGGTATCTGAACTTTCTGGACAACTTTGAATCTAACCATTCAAAATAGGAAGCATTGAACAATCTCAGAACTAACCATTGTCTCTTTCAGCAAGACAATGCACCATGTCATAAGGCTGCTGCTCTAACTGCATGGTTTGTGGACATGGTTACTACACTTGACTGGCCTCCACAGAGCCACGTTCGCAATCCTATTGAAAATAGTATGAACTTGAACATTGGGTGAGGACAAGGGACCTCATTACATGCCTACAGAAAGAATGGTCCAAAATTTTCATTGATCACTATCGCACACTAGTGGAAAATAAGCCCCAGAGGATTGCTACAGTATTGCAGCGAAAGGAGGTCCTACATCTTATTAGGTGGGTGCCATGGCTGTTTTTTCCTCGCACTATGGTGTCTGTTGACTTCTTTCCAAGCAGTGTATATATATATATATATATATAGAACACACCATATATGTCAAAATCTTTATTTATATATATAATACTAATGGAATGCACTTAAATGGATTTAGAGTTAGGTGGCTTAAGAAAACACTGTCACTGAAAGTGACAAGTCAGGAAAACTAGTGATATTAAGAGGGATGCAGGTGAGTGTGTGTAAGCACCCATGAGGCAAGTCATTGTGAGAATGACCAAAAAAATAAATATATATATATATATATATATATATAAAATAGGAATCTAGTCTCTTAAATTGAATGGAGAGAACAAGAGAGGGAGGTCATTCATCCCTTCAAATTAAGTGTGGTTAGCAAGGGTGTAAGGACTAAATTTTTTGCTTGGAGATTGGTGAAATAGTGTCATGGATTGCCAGAGTCTCTTGTCAGTGGTTGAACAGTCAATGCATTTAAGAGCAGTGTGGTAGATAGTGTGAGTCTCTCATGATGAGTCTTTGCACTTCATGGAAATTCCAGTGCAGTAATAATAACCTATTAATGTAAAGTCACTATTATGTTTCTGTAACCATTTCCAGATTACCTGTGATATGTCATGTCCTCTTGGAAAGGCCCATCACTTGCTGAGTAAATGTTTACACATATATTGTGCTTTGTCAGCAGCGATGTTCAAAGAAGCCACACCATTGCTCTGCCAGTATCAGGAGACTCAAGAGTGACTAATCATTAAGTATATGTAACTGAAATAGAGAACCTAAAATTTCTCACTCCATGCAACCCTTTTTCAGTTCTCTGGCATCTAATAAAGTAAATTATGCTCTTATTAAATTTAATCTTTTGATCCAAAAATAAGCAAAGTATCTTTATATATATTTGCATGTAAAGTGTGTATGTGTGTGTGTATATATATATATAGAAAGAGAGAGAGGCTGTTTACTTCATATCAGTTGCTTCAGTATTCTATAATGCACTGCACATTTCCTTTGGGAACATGTATATTGCTAGGCATTATGGGAGAGGTCATTACTTAGGTCTGGTTTTTAGAACACTTTCAATGAGATGAAAATGTGAATGGAGTGTTCATTGTAGGTCTATAGTATTATAGGGATGCAAGAGAGCTTGATAGTATTAGGAGAAAGAGAGAGAGACTGAATAGTACAAGATACATAGAAAAGACCTCAGCCCTTTTATATCATTATGTAGCCAAAGGCAGTCTTTTTGATCAGTCTCATATAGCTGAACAACAACCAAAAGACTAATTCAAACCAAAACTAGATGATCTTCTTGGCCAGGTGGTTAGCCTTTTCTGAGCTAACTATCTTGAGTTGATCTTCACTTCCAAGGATTGTTCTCTCATCCTTGCAAAGAGGATTGAACATTGTGAAAAACCTTTCATAATAAGAATAGACAGAATTTTATATTCCTCTGATGAATAATGTATAACACCGGTGTAATACTTGGCCACAAATGTGGTATCTGGTAGAATGCTTCTTTCTAAATATAAAATTGATGGACTGAACAATAGAAATTCCATAATAGAATGTAAAGCTTTTGTATGTCACATTACTGGTTTTCATAACCATGTTGTCTTTTTTTAGCAGAGTGGTGGTTGAGAAAGTCTGTAATTGATCTGTAATACAGGGTGTTTCAAAAAGAATGACCCGATTTCAAATAATTATATTTAATAATGAAAATGTGGTACAGTTACAAAACGCCTTCTGTTGACTAAATGCCATCTTCTCATTAACTAAGCTTAGCTGCTATTTGGGCTCTAGTAGTGGCATCTCACAGTCGTCATATCAAACTCTGGGCCAAGGCCGTTCACATGGTACAAGTCGCATTCATTTGTGGTTCATGGTTGCAGAGATATACAATTTTCAAATCGGGACTTTTTTTTGAAACACCTTGTATTTTATGGTTTTTTTGAGGCTGCATTGCTTAAGTAGTTGAAGTTTAATACTGGAAGCCCTAAATCTCCAGTATAAGTTCTTGATAGTTGAAGAAGTTCCCTTTTTACTTCTCTGTATTATCTGGACAAAAAATTGCACAGGTTTAGGTATGTAATTGTTTTACTTCGGCTTCTGCAATATCATTAATATTGATTAGAGCTGAGCATGGAAACCATTTCTAAGTTTAAAAAAGCACAATAATGCTTAAAAACTAGACTTAAAACAATAATGTTAAGTAGAAGAAAACAAAGTGGTCCAATTTTCCAGTCTTCTATGGTTTTAATTCCTTTCTGTATAAGTTCTTTTAACTGGTAGCATTAGACAGGTGGAAAAAAGAAATGCCAGCTAGTGTAAGAGGTAAGTCCAAAGGGAATGCCATTGAGATTCCATATTCCAAGAATGTTTACATTTTGTCATGTCAGCATTGGCAGTTAGTTCACTGACTTTGCTGAAGTTTTCTAAACCCCCAAAAATTATTACATCAGGGGTGTCCATGGAGTCAGAAGACTCATTGCAGGAGACCCTATATTGACACATTAGCCATTATCCACACAATACCTCTCCTTAAACTCATTCACAACCACCTTTAGCAATGCATCCCACCCATTCACCACCTGCCAAGCACATTCTTACACAATTTCTAGGGGTGACTCCTCGTTCACTCACCTACTGCACTGTAACGAAAAAAAAGTCATCAGTGTCAATCCTATAAAACCCTATTAATAACTTATATGTTTCTATCACGTTCCTCTCTTATGTCTATCAGCTAGATTTTGGAGCCCATGGACCTTCGATCTATTCTCATAGGAAGCATTCCACAAACCTGCCACAATCTTTGTCACTTGCCTCTGGATCCTCTCCACCACTTCTTCACCACCAAGGAATCCGGGTGACCATATCTGTGTGCAATAGTCCAGATATGGCCTTATAATATAACGGTTAAAAAAATATAATATGTATTTTTTTTAAATAAATGAATATGTAAATATGTTTGGATGAGGGGGGGGGTGCATGCCAGCAAAGTCAAGTTAGACATTTTCCAAATTTTTGACACACTGAGCCTAAAAGGTTTGCCATCACTGAACGACATCATAGCATATCAGGTGCAAATTCTGAGAGTGACTTTTAATGGCAGTTCCTTAGACATGAAATCTGTAGGAATGTCTCAACTGCAGACTGATAAAATATCTAAAATTTTTAATGCATACTGATAGAGATTTTATGCATTTTATAATATACATAATTAGAAGGCTAAGGGAATAACATCTTCACTTTGGAACTAATTAGCTGAATGCCTAAATTCCATTGATATCTATCTGCCATCCAAGACTGAAAATCTGTAGATAGCAAATAAAGGATCTCGGACTTCAGATCATGGTCCATATCTTGCTGGTGTCTATAGGTTTTTACTTCAATTTATTTTTTTAAAACTTCAGAGCTTTTAACCTTACATTTAACTTGATACACACAATATATTGTTGGTATCAGATAAAATGTGTTATGGGTAGCAGTCATATTCAGAGATTTTAAAATACATTAAATCAATATTAGCACAATTTTTCAATGGAAGAGATGTTCATAAATGAAATTCACAAGGTACTTCAATAAATAATCCCTACAATTTTGACAACACCTTACTATTTGTTATTCTCAGGGATACTTATTATATACCCAGGAACTAAAAACTATATACAAACACTCCTTATGTTATAAAAATATTCAAATAAGATCGAAGTGCAAATAGACCAGCTATTGTTGAGAATGCAGCCATGCATTGTGTGCTACTTGCAATGCAGGTCAAATTGTGTATACATGCATAGAAGTAAATACAATAGGCAAAAATACAATGTTTAAATGCAAGTGCATAATGAACAATATATACTGTACTACTTGCATTCATGAATTGTATTCGAGCCACACTTTTGTTTTCCACATTTGATGTTTCTTACTGGACACTGCATGGTCACTCATGTACCTCATAAAGTTTTGAGATAGTATCTGCTAGAAGAAGTGATATGATCACAGATGCCCTTTCCACACAGAATTAATAAGACAATCACAAGCATCTATGTGCTATGGCATAGATGCTTGTGATTCTTACACTTCATATATTCTTGTTTTAATCCTTTATCTAAGTATAAGGAAACAAAGTTTGCATGTGAGGTGTCTTCACAACTAGACCATGTATATAGAGGCTGTTGACTTCACATCAATTGTCTCTATCCCAAAATGCAAAAACATTACGGGAAGGATCATTCCACACAGACAGGTTTCTACCTCCTTTATTGAGGATTTACATCTGTTCAATATCCTAAGGGTTCCAAAAACTCATGAATGACATAAAAAAAGTCACTCTCTCGTATAACTCATACAAATCTCTTAACTCTTTCTGAAATGCTGTGCCAAACATTAACTCTGTGCAGCCACATACCAGACATCAGCTCTGCATAGCACCAGACAAACCAACCAGCATATGCAATCCTGATGTTTTGTCCGAAAACCTGAAGGAACCCTCCAAGGTAGCTCCCAGACAACATATTGAAATCTCATCTGTGAGAACTAAACCTGGGATGATGTCATGGTTAAATCAATGCAGAAGTCATATGTTTTCTATATACACATAGTAAAATAGTTTATAACCGTATTATTAAATATTTTGGATCAGAGATAACTTGTACAAAATTTTTCTGCTGGGTTACAAAAAAAGTATTGAGGACTCATCAGTGGCAGTCTTTGTTGTGGTTAAGGATGTTCATATTTCTTGTTGTAGGAAGGCATGATGGTTCTGTTCCAAACATGGGACAGAACCATCACGAATGTACAAAATATGGCTTGAGACTCCTGATGTTTCTAGTCTATCACTAGCAATATCACTATGATTCTCATTATTACATATTTCATATGAGCAGCCAGCCTGACTCAAGTATGGGATAATGTAACCACATCTTATCTCATATACCACAGGACATTTATAACAAAGATGAAGTGTCCCTCAAACAAAAATCTCCATGATCTCAGGAGATGTATGAGTTTGTAAGTCATTTGATGTCCCATCTCTGAAATATTGTTGTTGCATTGTGTTGCCTACACAGAGCAAAGAAACTGCACCTTTATATCTTAAGATGATAACTTCACAATGTTTGGGGTGGAAGATGAAAGAGTGACAAATTTTTCTACCTGTGCTTTGTTGTAACCATTTGCATTCCAGAAAAAAAAAAAAAATTCTCCAAGTGAAAAAAATTCAGCCTCCAAACATAGGTGTTTGTATGATCGATTCAGCACTATATATTTCAAAGTTTCAGAATTAAGCTGTTTCCAGATTTTGATATATGTATTATTATCATGAGCCTCCGTAGCCAAGTTGGTAACAAAGCCCTTTGGTCAGAAAGACCTGGATTCAATTCCTGTCCAAAACGTGAGGAACCTTTATCTGGTCACTTTAGACTAAAGGTGAGTTAGCCAGTCTCATACAGAGGCATATTTTTTTTTTCACCTGTTTTTCGTCCCCCAGAACGGAAACTGGCCCTGTGAACACATGCATCTACAGACATAGGACACACCCGGAGGCATAGGACTAACCACCTTTATCCTCGAGGCAGTCGTGGTTTCAAATCATAATAGGCCATGCCTAATACAAATGTAACAGGCCACTAGGCCTAACATACATATAAGGAGGAGGTATTATTATCATATTAATTTCTGTGGAGTCAGCAAACTCATTGCAGGAGGTTAACTCAACCAACAACATATTTATCACATTGAACTTTAAAATCCTTAACACTTCCAGCATTCACAACACATTCTGTTAATATGTTCCGTTCTCCGTGTAAAAAATCTACTCCTTACATCCTTCACCACACCTTTATACAACTTCCAGGGAAGGTCTCTCTTAGTTTCTCTCTCTCACCTTTTACTCTTATTATAATTCCTTCTGTACTAATCTAATAAAATCTCTTCACTAACTTAAATCACATCACCTCTTTTCCACCTGTTCTGCAATTTACGTTATTTTAACCTCTCTCCATAACCAATATTCCAGAGTCCATTTCTGGATCCTTCCCAATTTTCCCACATCACAATGAAAACTGGATAATAAATCTGAGTGCAGTAGTCCATGTGTGGCATGACCAGTGGCACTACCCACCCCCCTTATCCCTACTTGTCAATGTACTCCTTTAACATAGCAGCAATGAGATGAGGGTCTTTGCAACACTTGCAATATGTCCTCTAAACTTTAGTCCACTGCCAACCCGTCACCTCCCAGATCTTAAATCTCATCTCCCTGAAGCACAGTTCATCCAGAGTGCACAACCTTGCACTTATCACTGTTAAAACTATAACCCTCATTCATTTGTCCATGCAAAAAGTCTATTCAAATCTTCCTGAGAGGAATTAACCTCAGGAATACTTCCTGTAATTCTTCCCAACATTACCAAACACCTGAATATCCCTGGGCAAGCCACATGAAGCACTATTAACAAATAAGTTAAATAGCAAGGACCCAAGAACATATTAAAAGTACAGGTAAATCACTACTTACAAACTCAAGATACAAACAACTCATATTTATAAACATTGCATGGACAAATAAACTGCAACTCCAATTCACTTTATGAACATAGAACCCCCATGCTTACGAACATTTACAATGCGTGAAGTTCAACATTTATTGATGCACAGCAAAAAATGTTTACTCCAGTAATTCCTTTCCATGCTGAACATATTACACATTCCACACGTTAATACAGTACATGTATTTCAAGGATAACCATTTTTTTGCAATAAACTTTTACTGTAAACATAATTAATATTTTTGTATTAATTCAAAATTCATGGCGCCCTTAGTGTATCAGGATTTTTCCATGGTGCCCAAAGTCAGAACATAGACCTACCTAACAGTTGCAGTGCACAGTTGGTGCAGTTATTTCAGGGAAAATATTTTGCAGCACCCCAGGGTGCCATGGCACACAGTTTGGGAACCACTGTTCTAAAGTGAATAATAGTGAACTACATATGTAGTTTACATGGTGCACAAAGAATTCTAATTCATAATGAAATAATTTAGTAATCCTGATGTTAAGGCTTATATGTTGATTCTCCAGCATCATGTTTAAGGAAATTAACTAAAAATATTTAATTATTACTTCCTATATTTCACTGAAGTTAAATCAGCATCTTCGGGGATTAATATACTAGTATTAAACATGTGCATACAGGCACACTTCAGTAACTAAGATAGAACAGGAGAGATACAGGGTGACCTAAAGTCCTGTAATTACACCACCTATTGGCTTTGGTTGGTTGTTCTTGGCTTTTGGGCTGATTGTCTGCTGACGAGGGTTTCCCATATGAAAAGCAGTTTGATACAACTGTATTTGTTTAGGTTGGGATAGTTGGTAAGAGCTGCAGCAGATTCGAGGAAAAACCTCTCAAATTTAAATTTGCTTCAGTGGCATAAGATGGCTTTTTTCCAACGGATCCTGTGTCAGGTATCCAGAACATGGTCTGCTAATCCTGAGTGGCCATAATAGTGGAAGCTTGCTAGATTTTGTGCAGTTTATAAGTGGTCACAAGAGGTGCTTTTTTAAGATCTTGGCCACCTTTTCTGAGAAGCCATGAATCTAGGAGATGGTGATGGATTTGCTGTAATCTATGTCTGGAAGTGGGATAAGGGTGTGGGTACATTATTATTGCTATTATTATTATTAGTACATGACACCTCCAAGGAGTCCAAAGACTCATCGAGGGAGGGCACCTACTCTACAACTCTCCATGTCCACACTTAATCTACCAACGACACCGAACTGCCACTACCATCATCAGATACACCAATGCCATCTACTTCCCCCCCTCACTACCACCACTAGTATTTTTGTCTGTAAATTACATGCGTTCTGAAGGCCAATTTATCTGTATGTGGGATGAAAAACTTGAGTTTCTGAGAGGAAAACCCCCTGCTATCTCCATATGAGATCAGCTAAACTCACCTTCAATTGAAAAAACCTATGTTAAGATTTCTCTCGTCATGATGAGAATCGAACTTAGGTCTTTTCCAATTGAACAGTGCAACATACCAGCGTTCTTCCAATTGTGCTATGGAGGCCTTAACATGGTGTAAAATTCTTTTCATTTGGTGGAAGGTGTAGCCATTGGCCAAAAAGATGTTTTTTATTTAGGTGTAAGTGAGTTATATGTTGAGTGCAGTGTTATGTGAGCAAATTAATTTTGCCCAGTGGACTAAGGTTTTTATAGTTCCAAATTAAAGATACCAAGAAATTATATACTTGGTTTAATCCTTTATCCAAGTGTAAGCAAACAAAGTTTGCACCTGAAGTATTTTCAGGACTGGGAAACTCGTGGTAAAGGTGGTATGACTTCACATCACTTGCTTTAGTATCCCATAATGCAAAGCACATCTCCTTGTGGACATGTATAATGCTATGCATTATGGGAAAGGTCACTACCCAGACCAGTTTCGACCTTTATTGAGGTCTCATCAGTGGTAGACCCAGAGGTGATACCAAGGGTGAAGTAATGCAGAAGTCATATTTTCATATACGAGTTGCCAAAAGGTGTCACACCTTATTATTATAATACTCTGGATTAGAGATAGATAGTTGTGATAGTTTTTCCACTTGGTTATACTAATAATAAAAACCTAAAATAAAACTTCTTCCTCTCCAGTATCCAAGAGTCTACAAGAACTTGTGTGAATGTGGCAAACCATATTATGGTCAGACGGCTAAATCTGTCCTTTTACGTATCAAGGAACACAGAAGAGACATAATCCTACAATAGGACCAGGGTCAGCGCTCTCTCTCAAGCCACGTTCTCTTCTCTATTAACTTGGATGAAGGCCTTCAACACCTCATAGACCTCATGGCCTTCAACACCTCATGGCCACAAACTTCTAATATTCATAGGTGTTATGAATATTAGAAGAGATAGATAGTTGTTGAAAGTTTTTCCACTTGGTTATACTAATAATAAAACCTAAAATAAAACATCTTCCTCTCCAGTATCCAAGAGTCTACAAGATCTTGCGTGAATGTGATGAACCATATTATGGTCAGACGGCTAAATCTGTCCTTTTACGTATTGAGGAACACAGAAGAGACATATCCTATAATAGGACTAGGACCAGCACTCTCTCTCAAGCCACGTTCTCTTCTCTATCAACTCGGGTGAAGGCCTTCAACACCTCGTAGACTGGCTGCAAACTTCTAATATTCATAGGTGTTATGATGAGCTTGAAAGGAAGATAGTCGAATCTAAAGAAATATCCCTTTATTCATCCCATATAAACAACAGCCTTAGCTACAATCTTTCTGATGCACACATTGATATCACCTCTGTCCAATACTGGCGCTTTCATCACAACTCTTGCATGTAGTCAACTTTAATTGGAATTCCAGCATGCATTCCTGTTTTAAACTGTACTTCGGTCTTTTATATTAGTTCTGTTGATGTAATTTTATGATGTCTCTGTTATTTTACATAATTCTTTTGTCTTTGATACCTGATGAAGTTGAATTTTGTTCAATGAAACTAGTAGTATCTCAGCATTAAACTTTATTCTTTTTATTCTCGGTATTATAGGCATTCAAACCAATTTTTTCATAACATTATCTACCAAGTAAATATGTACAGCAATATATATATATATATATATATACAAGGTGATATCAAAAAGGTTTCGAGACTAGGTTTGTAACACGCCAACAGATGGCAGCACAAGGCTGCACGCACAGTCACAGGGAGCACCTACCTTCATAAGTCAGTGTGCCAAAAGACATCGTCCTGTGTACGTCTGGAGATGTGCAACTGATGCTATTCTGACCACCTGCGTTACCACATCTGCGATTTCATCATGGACCAAGTTAGAACAAAGCAAACGTGAAATTCACGTTTGAAAAAACATGAAATTCGAGGATTATTACCGGTGACGAAACTTGGGTGTATGGGTAGGACCCTGAGACGAAGCAACGGTCTTCACAGTGGAAGAGCCCATCATCTCCACGACCAAAAAAGGTGAGGCAGGTCCGCAGCTCGACCAAGTGCATGCTCATCGTCTTTTTCGACATTTGCGGCATTGTGCATCGAGAATTCATCCTCAGGGGCCAGACCGTTAATAGCGAGTTATACTGCCAGGTTTTAAGGTGTCTGAGGGAAGACATTCGGCAAAAGTGACCAGATCTGCGGTGCGCGAAAAACTGGATGCTCCATGCCAACAATGCACCCTGTCACTGAGCTCGCCTCACATGTGAGTTTCTTGCCAGAAACAACATGATCCACTTCTGCACCCACCCTACTCACCAGATTTGGCTCCTGCAGACTTCGTCCTCTTCCCAAAGATGAAGATCCAGCTCAAAGGTCACCGTTTTGACACCATTGCGGAGATCCAGTGCAAATCGCAGAAGATGCTTGACATGCTTCGAAAAGAAGACTTCCAGGACACATTCCAGAAGTGGCAAGAATGCTGGGAACGCTGTATTGATATGCAAGGGGACTATTTTGAAGGTGATAGTGTATAAACGTAGATAAATAAAGTAATTTCTCGTAAACAGAGCTAGTCTCAAAACTTTTTGATACCACCTCGTATACAGGGTGTTCGGGATAAATTTGACATATTTATAATTAATTATATTTTTCCATAAGTTACATGTATTAACACACACTTCTCTTCATTTAAAAGTTTGGACCCTTCTTCATTCATATACAAGATGTCAGAAAGGATGGATAGCTGGAACCCACCTGAATCATGGAAGAGAATAACTTGTATCATGATGATTCGTGCCGGCCATCAAAATAAGGATATTACGACTGCTGCCCAATGCTCCCTGAATACAGTAAAAACAATCAGGCATGAACTAGAGACTTGCAATGGTGACTACGAGGATGTAGCAAGAAGAAAGATCCCTAGCAGGCGATCTGATTGCGTTCGTACAGCAGAATTCCTCGCAAATCTGCAGGAACAGGTGTTGAAGAACCCTGGCATTGGAATTCGGGCTTTGTTCATGGAGTTGCTAACTGTAGTCAAGCCCTGGATAACAAGGGTAGCCAATGGTAGGCCGTATGTATGGCAGCAGGATTCGGCCCCTTGCCACACCTCTGGGAAAAGTCAAAAATGGTTGTCTGAAAATTTCTACGACTTCACCAGTCCAAATGTTTGGCCTCCAAACTCCCCAGACCTTAACCCCATGGATTATTTTGTATAGGGCGCAGTTGAAAAAGACACCAATCGCACTTCCAGTAATACAAAAGCCCAGTTAATGGATAAAATTAAAACAGTTTTTGCGGCCCTTCCCAGGGAGATTGTAGCATCAGCTTGTTCGAGGTTCCGAAGCAGGATTGAAGCTGTGATCCGATGCTAATGGTGGTTATTTTGAGTAAATCTTGTTGATAGTATTGTAATTAACTCTGCCTGTAATGTTTTTTGTCAATTCATTAAATTTAATAGATACAAAGAAGATTTTCTTTTTCCTTACGAAACTGTCAAATTTATCCCGAACACCCTGTATATATATATATTAGGATAACCAAGTAATTTTATAAACTTGGTTAGTTTAACTCCTAATCCCAAGTATGCAAACAATTAAGTTTGCGCCTGAAACAAAGTTCAAGTCTAAAGATGTTACAACACCAGGGCAACTCATTGTAAAGGTGGGTAAAGCTCTGATCACTATTCTTAGTATTTTCCCATAATGTAAAGTACATCTCACTAGAAGATGTATACTGCAATGCATTATGGGTGGGGTCACTACCCAGACTGGTTTCAACCTTTTTTGAGGTCTCTTCAGTGAGTAGATAGACCCTAAATACCAAGGTTTTAGTAATACGGAGCCTTATCACCTTTACCTATAGAAGTTGCAACAAGGTGTTTTTATTTTTAATAAAAATCTCTGGAGGAGATATAGATGTAATAAATTTTTTAACTTGGGGATATTGTATATTAGGATAACCAAGTAATTTTATAAACTTGGTTATTTTAACTCCTAATCCCAAGTATGCAAACAATTAAGTTTGCACCTGAAACAAAGTTCAAGTCTAAAGATGTTACAACACCAGGGCATAAAAGTGTTGTAACATCTTTAGACTTGAAGGATAAAGCTCTGATCACTATTCTCAGTATTTTCATATAATGTAAAGCACATCTCACTAGATGTATACTGAAATGCATTATGGGTGGAGTCACTACCCAGACCGGTTTCAACCTTTTTTGAGGTCTCTTCAGCGAATAGCTAGACCCTAAATACCAAGGTTTTAGTAATATGGAGCCTTATCACCTTTACCTATAGAAGTTGCAACAAGGTGTTTTTATTTTTAATAAAAATCTCTGGAGGAGATAAAAAGGTTGAAACCGGTCTGGGTAGTGACCCCACCCATAATGCATTGCAGTATACATCTTCTAGTGAGATGTGATTTACATTATGGGAAAATACTAAGAATAGTAATCACAGCTTTACCCACCTTTACAATGAGTTGCCCTGGTGTTGTAACATCTTTAGACTTGAACTTTGTTTCAGGCGCAAACTTAATTGTTTGCATACTTGGGATTAGGAGTTAAAATAACCAAGTTTATAAAATTACCAGGGTATTTGAGTTGATGATGACAAGGTTTTGGGTGGCTAATTAAGGAACGGATCTTTGGAAGTGGAGTGAACAAGGTTCTGATGTTGTATTTTCTTAGAACTTTTGCTAATTTGTGTGAAACAGTACTTATGTAAGGAATAGATATATTGCCTTTGAATCTATTTGTTTCTTCTGAGTGATGTCTAGGAGGATTAAGAAGGAATTTGTCAATGATTTTCTTGGAATATCCATTAACTTCGAAAGAAGTTTTCAGATGGTTTATTTCTGTAAGCAGTTAATGGATATTCCAAGAAAATCATTGACAAATTCCTTCTTAATCCTCCTAGACATCACTCAGAAGAAACAAATAGATTCAAAGGCAATATATCTATTCCTTACATAAGTACTGTTTCACACAAATTAGCAAAAGTTCTAAGAAAATACAATATCAGAACCTTGTTCACTCCACTTCCAAAGATCCGTTCCTTAATTAGCCACCCAAAACCTTGTCATCATCAACTCAAATACCCTGGTGTATATAAAATATTATGTGACTGCGATATTCCTTATTTCGGGCAGACAGACAAATCTGTCAAAATTCATATGGAAGAACACATGAGAGACATTACTTACAAGAGACAGCGAGCGAGTGCATTATCAAGTCATATCCTTTTCTCAGCTAATCCTAATGATGATAATCAAAGTCACAAAGTCTGCTGGGAAAAATCTACTAACATCTTCCGTTGCAGTGACGAAATAGAGAGAAAAATTGTGGAATCTAGAGAAATCATCTTTAATCCTGTTCATCTAAATAACAACTTAAGCTACAACCTCCCAGATAGTCATTCAGCTGTAATCATGTACTGGCGTTCACGTGATGCAGCAAACATGCACTCTCCCAACAATGCAACAAACAAAAGAACAGCTTCAAATACAACTACAACGTTTTCATGCTAATTATGTATAAAGACCGTCTGTGTTGTTCATAGTCTTTTAACCCTCAATGTTTAGTGTTTTTTCTTTTATAATGTCACCTGAAGAAGGCTGTTACAGGCCAAAACTAGTAGTGTGTTTATATTAAAACCTTTTTACTTAAATCTCGGTTCTAGTCATTTAATTCTTCATAAAACGATATATATATATATATATATAATTTTGAAAAAAAAAAAAAAATATATATATATATATATAGCCACTGCTCACTATATCAAACATCGCCATAACAAACTACTGAAAATTCAAACTGAAGTCCCATAGATACTGTATTACCCTAAAAGAAATTCACTATAGTGAATTTTTCAACTGCAAAACTATTCCTGTGTCCCTTATGAGTTTGCTATAGTGAAAATCGACTACAGCATTTATTGTATACATATAACAGGACTTTGCTGCTTGTTAATCAATAGTCGAATGAATAACAAATGTAGATTGCAGTTATTATTATTATGCACTATCGGCTTTGACTATTTGTACTACAAGAAAGCAGGTATGAGTGGAAGAGGAATTGAAACAGGGATATATATAACAGACATTATATTCCTATTCTCCTCTGTTTTAGTCAATATGTACAAGATGTTTTTCAGCCCAACAGATACAGCTGAATATATATGTCTGGTTGTGAACATCAAAGATTATTATTGGAATATGGAAACATTTACATATAGGTATTTATACATCTTAAAATTATCAAAACTGCTCAAAAATCCACTACTAGGTGTGATTAAATGCATTCTGTCTCTGTTATATAAAATATCTTGATATCCTCAAATTACAAATCTTTTTAATATTATAAAAATGCAGTTTGTTTCTTTATTATTGGAACAAATCAGTATATTTTACAACATATGTATTGATACATAACTGGTCTTCTGGAGGCATGACAAACATGTACAATTAAGTCTTACTAGAATGAACCCATAATTTGATGTAGTGAACAGTTGCTGTAGTGAATTTTTTATAGAATAGCAATGATACTATGTTAAAGGCTTTTTTTCAATAGTTTATTATATGAACCGAGTACCTAATAATGCAGTTTGTTACAGTAAGAACCAAATGTAAATAAATGATCAAATTCTTGGAGAAAAAATAATACTTCATCTTTAATTACAATAATGCTTACCTGGAAATACAAAAATATTAATAGATGCTACACAGCCCAATAGTTCTATTATCACTCCAATGCTTGGTGTGAAGATAGCAATCACTAAGGAACTGAAAAACCATGAGGTAGCTATAACAATTCTTCTACGCTTTTGACCATTTACAAAGTCAATGGCTGTCATTCCTGTGAGTTCTGCATATAGTCCATCTACAGCTCCTCTAGGAAGGCAATTTCATTTAATATTTGTTACTGAATTTGAAATATAAACAATCAGAATATGTATATCAACAGCATAAATTTTGTGAACATGAGTGGTATATCACATGATATGCTAGGCATATACACTACATGATTTAAATTAAAATTTGCATTATTACAAAAATAATATATGGAAATGTTCATAGAGCCAAAGACTTTTCGAGGGATTCTCACATTAACCTTATTAACATCTGTGATATATCTTTTTTTTTTTTGTTGTTGTTGTTGTTGAAAGTTTTTTCACATGGCTATACTATAAATTAAAGAAGCCAAGAAATTATTATTATTATTATTATTATTATTCCTGATGCCTCCAAGGAGTCCGAAGACTCACTGTCTCAACCACTATACCAAACCTCTCTACTACGAATAACCAATATATTATTGGTTTAATCATTTATCCAAGTATAAGCAAACAAAGTTTGCATGTGAAGTATTGTCATAACTGGACTACTTGTATATAAAGACTAATGACATCGCATTGATTGCCTTAGTATCCCACAATGCAAGGCATACACCCTTTTGGAAGTGTATAATACTATGCATTATGGGAAGGTCCACTACCCAAACCATTCTTGACCTTTATTTTGGTCTCATCACCGGGTGCCATCACAAGTGTGTCTTGTGATACCTGTACCCATCCATTAACAGCATTTTTGTCTATTTTTACATGTGTTTGGCTAATTTGCCTGTAAGTGGGATGAAAAATCCAAGTTTCAGGGAGGAAAAAATCCTGCTACCTCCATACATCAGCTAACTCATTTTTAGTTGAAGAAGCCCACATAAATATTCCTTCTCATCACAATAAGAATCAAAGTTATGTCTTTACTAGTTGAAGGGTGCATTATTCATCCAAATGTGCTATGGACATACCATTAATATATAAATTAGAAAAATATTATTCTCAGAATCATCATCATAATCTCTCAAACCTTGTTTTCTGACAATGAGAAAACAACAGAAACAGGACAAAGAAGCAAAGAGAAAAAAGAGCAGAGGAAGTTATGACATAATAGCAACATATAAATTGGTAAAGCAATTTTATTATTATTATTACGGGTATCTCCATGGAGTCAGTAGACTCATCGCGGGAGACCCAAACTAGCAAAACAATATCTGTCATATCTCTTCTTGAATTCATTTACAGATGAAGAGCTCACAACTAAGTCAGGCAATGAATTCCACTCATTCACCACCCTCCAGGCAAAAAACCTTGTTCTGACACCTTTGTTAACCACACTCTTCTTTAATTTCCAGGGATGACCTCTTGTTCTTCCATCACTATCACACAGCTGAAACATTTCCCCCTGCATCAATCCTATAAAAACCTTTCAGTAATTTAAATGTTTCTATCATATCCCCCCTCTTCTTCGCCTATCGACCAATCTCTGCAATCCAGATCAAAGCAGATGAAATCTTTCAGTGTATAGTAAGAGGAAAAGAATAAGGGAACATCCTTAATAATTAAGAGTAGAAGGTTAACTAGGATGTATGGTTTACATTTTTCTCTAAGCACATGGTGAGTGAAATCAACTGTCAGTGGAAGTGGTGAGTGTATTATTTGTGAATGAATTTAATGAAAAGTGTGATTAGTGGTATGTGTGCATTGAGTAGTCTATCCAAAATGGCTAAAACAACAGTCAGAGACTTGTCTAAAATCTGGAAGGATGTATCTATCAAAGTTGAGGATTCTGGATGCAACTGTTTTTCCACAAGTTTATATACTATACTGAAAGACAGACAAATGGATTGATGATAGAAAGGAATTTTAAGGAAGCTGCAATACTTTGGACACATTGAAAGGATGGAAGGAGAACTTCTATAAACAGTAATAGACATTCAAGTTCCTGGTAAAAGAGGAAGTAGTCCTCAATGAGATGGATGGTGTGTCTTTAGAGAGTTGAAGTCTTCAGAAAAGAATACAACAGGACCATCTAGCAAGAACTAGTGTGGCACATTACTGAGGAATGGAGTGACCATACAATATCTTATGTTTTTTCTTAGAAAAATTTGTGTTTTATAATATATTACTGCTGATTTTCATGATTTTAATATACCTGATGTATTTCATAATATATTTGTTTAGATATTACTATATTACAGTAGTGCTGTAAAATGGGTGCCAAAAATGCACAAGAACAGAGCAACAACAGAAAAGGGAATGCTAACATAAATAGTGAACTTGAGAATAGGAAGGGTTGCCTAACTGAAGAGAAACATGATACTCAAGATGAAATAACTTTTGAAATCTCAAGATTAAAACAACTTATTAGTTAGACAATGCGGGAATTACAAAAAAGTCAATAGATGCTTAGAGGAACATAGGAAGGACAAGAAAGTTAATTTCTTTCCATATTTCTTTCCACATTCCATATTAAGAATTTCTTAATCTTCTTCTTCTTCTTCTGCAGCTTCTCCCACTTAAGTGGGGTCACTGTTGATGATGAGTCTCCTCCACACCCTCCTGTCTTGGGCTGTCACCACATCCAAGTTCTTCATCCTCCTCTTCTACCAGCTCCCTCCATCTCTTCTTTGGCCGCCCACACTTCCTCCTTCCTTGCACATCCATCTGCATGACCCTTCTTCTCACATATTCATCCTCCCTCCTCATCACATGACCAAACCATCTCAACCTTGCCTCCTGTATCTTCGCTCCTAAGTTCGTAACTTTCACTGTTCTCCTCACATAGTCATTTCTCGGACGATCCTTTCTGGTCACAGATATTAAAGATATTAAGAAATTATATTCAGATAAGTAAATGGAATTAAAAAGGAAGATGTGACAGTGTGAACTGACACTGGTCATGACCTTTAATAGGTCATGATAGTTAAACCAACCAGTTTCACCACATATGCTAGTGGCTTCTTCTGTCCTCTAAGCAGGATGTTATATGTTATTGTAACTCTCTCATAAAACATGCTATTCAAGACCATGTTACTACTTTGACTTTTCCAGGTGCAAAAATATAATAAATGCAACTGATAAGCAAAACTACCTCTTTGATCTTCACATTTTTGTTAGTCAAGGGGTATATTAGTGAAAAAATCTTTGATTTTTTCTGAGTGCTTCCCATGGCTGTACCTTCAATCTGTTTATAAATCTTATTTTTCAGCTAAAATATCCCAGCTGTATTATAAATTCAAATATCTTCATAACATCTGAAGAGAAATCTTCATATACAGGTAAATTGTTAGCAAAGGGGATGTTAGTGAATAAAGAGAGTCAATGTTAAAGCTGATCAAAATATCACAAGCGTGAATGGATTTGTCCTTGATTTTTTCTAAAAATGTGTAGAATTCTTAATAATAATTCTTAATAATCTTGATTGACAGATATTATTATTATTATAACATAAGACCTCCATGGAATCGAAAGACTCGTTACAGGAGGTCCACACTCTTATGTGTATTTTATCCTTGTCTTCTTCTATTCTATGAAAAATCTCTTCCACATCTGATAACAACCCCTCACCAACTGATGTGTCTCAATCATATCCCCTTCCCTTCTACTATTCACAAGATTCTGCATGTGGCATTCCCTCATTCTGTCCTCATATCCCACATTCTATATACTCGAATCTGACTTAGCAAATCTTCTTTGGACACTCTCTCTCTCTAACATACTTATCCCATTGAAAACCAGGTAACCAAATCTGCACACAGTAGTCCATGTGTGGTCTGATCAAAGTAGTCCATGTGTGGTCAAATTCTTCCTCATTGCCATAATCCGTTATAACGTTCTTACAATTTTAACTGATGATGCCTTGTAACATATAGAAGGGAGGCAAGTATTAGGAGACTTGGAAGTGAAGGAATCATCGGTGTATCAGGTATTGGCTGGGTTAAATGTTAACAAGGCTGTGGTAATGGATGACATGTTACCAGGTATTTCTTAAGGAATGTGAACCATGTGCCCTTGACCTGGTTATTTAATGATAGTCTTGCAGTGGGTAGGGTTCCTAAGGAGTATAGAGAAGACAAAATAGTATCATTCCACAAGCATGGTTCTAGGACAGAAGTTTCCAATTATAGACCAGTCTGTATAACTGCAGTTGTAGTCAAGGTTTGGAGAGACTGATTAGGAATAGAATACAGGATTGGATTGATGGACATAGCATTGTTTATGATAGTCAACATGGATTTGTAAAGAGTAGGTCCTGTTTTAACACTGTATTTTAGGATAGGGCAATGGATGTGTTAGATAACGTAAAATCATATATAGTGATATTCTTGGACTTTGCAAAAGCATTTGATAGATTGCAAAGTGATAAGTTGGTGTGCAAGCTGCAGAAGATGGAAATAGATAGTATATTGGTTTAGATGGATTGGAGATTGGCTCTCTTAATGATACCAGTAGGTTGTGTATGATGGAGTAGTCTCTCAAAAAAGGAGGGTAACCAGTGCCACCCCAGGGTTCTGTTCTTTGACCCCTGCTATTTAACTTGTTTGTAAACAATATATAATGTGGACGAGTGGGGATCTTCAGTTGTTTGCTGATGATACAAAGTTGGGAAGCATTATAACTAGCACTGCTAATGTTAATTCCCTTCAGGAAGTTTTGAAGAGACTTTTTACTTAGACAAAGGAGTGGGATTGTAGTTTTAATATCAGAAGTGCAAGGTGTTGCATTTTAGAGAGCAAAAATATAAGACTACGTACTATATAAATGGTGCCATACTGCAGGAAGTGGATGAGATTAGAGATGTGGGAGTAATGGTTAACAGTAGACTGAAGATTACAGGGAATATTGCTACTGATGCAAAGGCTGCACATCATGGTTCTGCTATGATAAGAAGTAATCTAACATGTAGGGATAAGGAAGTGGTTGTGCCACTGTATAAAGCACTGGTCAGACCACACTGGAACTATTGTGCTCAAATCTGGTTTTCACTATGATGTGGAGACATTGGAGAGGATCCAGCAGCAAGTGACTAAGACAATATCAGGAGTTTGGAATGCTGGCTATGGGGAGAGGTTAAAAAAATGTGGATTGCAGAGCTTGGTGCATAGGAGGAAAAGAGATGATATGATAGAGGCATTTAAGTTAGTGAAAGTATTTTATCGGATTAAACAAGATGAGATTATAAAAAGAGTAGAAGACAAAAGGGGGAAAAAACCAGAGATCATTCTGGGAAGTTATGTAAGTCTGGTGAAGAGAGGTGTGACAAGTAGATTTTTTACATGGAGAATTGTCAGTGATTAGAATGCATTACCAGAATGTGTTGTTAATGAAAGGAGTGTTAAGGAATTTAAAATTCATTATGATAAATATATTGTCAGTTGAATGAACCTCTCAACATGGGTCTGATGATCCCATGGAGGGTGCAATAATAACAACAACAACAACCAGTCCTACCCCTCATTAGTGACTTCTTCACACCAGCTCCTGTCTGCTCACCTTTACCTTTTGTCTCATATGTATATATATGAAATTCAACTATTACCTATACATCCCAGGCTATCCCATTATTATGCTAAATCCCCATACATACATTCATTACTGCTTCCCAAATCTTTGTCTCCATGACCTCCCCTCGCCATTTGCCTGTAGATGAAGCAAGAAAGAACTACAAGTAGCTCTTTCTTCATTTGAGCTTCTGTAGGTTTATTGTATGTTTCACTCTGAAGAAGTGATGTGATGAGATATTCATCATGAAATATTATTCGCAAGTTATATTAAATTCTTTATTTCATTACATAATTTAACATATAATGTCACGTTACTTATATATTTGATATAATCCTTCTGGGTGTGTGTGTGTGTGTGTGTGCACGTGTGTGTGCGCGCACTTTCCTCCCAATAGTGACCCTACTAGTAGGTAATTTATTCCCACAAGTTCCATTGCATTACAATGCTTATATTACATGTAGCTTACAAGTACTGATTAACATTTCTATTTATTTTTTTGGATCAATTTTCATATTTACATTTAGATTTAAGAAGCCTGAATGGAAGAAAGGAAGCTAGCTGAGGAATTACATAAGTACCACATTGACATAATAGGGGTGACTGAAACAAAAAAAGACAAAAACTGGTAAGATCTTTCTGAGCAATAAATACAAAATGTTATATTCAGGCAATGACAATCAAGGAAAAGAAGGAGTAGCCATAGTATTCACCTAAATACGAGGCTAATCTTCTTGAATGGCAGGCAGTGTCAAGTAGAGTGATGTGGGCAGATATCAGAATGGGGAACTGGACAATGAGACTTATTTGTTCCTACAAATAAGTCTCATTGTCCAGGTCCCACAGAAGGTTCCGCTAAGATAGAAGTGGAGGATTTTTTGAGGATTTAGAGAAAGCATCTGACACAATGAAAAAGGAAAAGTTGGTCCTTGTTGGGGATCTAAATAGCAGAATAGGAATTGATTGTCAGCCATACAAAAATATATTGGGAAAATTTGGAGAAAAGAGCAACTAAAAATAATGGCAAATATTTGTTGGATTTCTGCTCAGGACATAGACTGGTTATTACTAACACCATGTTCCAACATAAAAATGTGCACAAATTCACATGGAGACAAGGAATAAGAAAAGTCTCATTGGCTATGTTATTGTTGATAGTGATGTTATCTCCCTGGTGCAGGACACCAGAGTATACAGAGGATTTGAAATTGAAAGTGATCACTATTTAGACTTGAGCAGGATAAAATTGAATTTCATATTGAAAAGAATAACATGTAAGAAAGTTTTAAAGCGAATAAAAGTTGAGCAGATTTCAAATGTGAACTGTAGACTAAAATACACAAAGATTATTGAAGAAAAATGAAAGAGTTTGAGAACAGGAACCAAACTTTGGAGATTCAGTAGCAGGCCTGAAGAAAACACTGATTGATTCAGCCAGAGAGTCATGTGGTGAGGTTGTCTGCAAGGATAGAAAAATGAGAACTCCATGGTGGACACAGGAAGATAAAGAGGCAGTGAAGGAAAAGAAGAAAGGATATCAAAAGTTCCTGGCAAATAAGTCAGCTTGTGTTCTTAGAGAATACAGAGACACATGTAGGAAAGCTAAACACTGTGTAAAACTAGTTAAACAAAAGTCATAGGAGGACTTTGGCAAGAACATAGAAAATAAATATCAAGAAGGTGGTAAGATATTATTATTATTATTATTATTATTATTAAACAAGACCTCATGGAGTCAAAGACTCATCTAGGAGGTCCTTTTATCTCACACACATCTCATCATACCGGGTCTTAAACACATTCAAACTCCTTGCAGACACCACACTCTCAGGCAAGGCATTCCAATCATTCACAACTCTGCACGAAAAAAACCTGCATCTTACTCCCCTACTCACACCCTCTTTATACAGTTTCCAGGGATGACCTCTGGTTCTCCCCTGATCTCCCACTATTCTCTGTAGAACTTCTCCACCATTGATCCTATAACAACCCCTTACCAACTTGTAGGTCTCTATCATATCTCCCCTCTTCCTTCTCTCCACTAGACTCTGCAAATTACATCTTTTCAATCTTTCCTCATACTCGACATTCCAGAGGTCAGAAACTACGGATATTCTGGAGGTTGTTGAAGAAGCTTAGAAATGGAGAAAAGAGTGCTGTAAAAGGAGTTAGAGATGATAAAGGTGACATGAAAATGGGAGACAAAGATATCCTTGAAGTATGGAGTAATTACTTCGAAAAATTGCTAAATGAAACAAGCAGTGATAGCACAGTGGTAAAAAACACTCAACAGGCATACAGTCAGGAATATATATATCCATACTTGAGGTAGAAAAAGCCATCAAAGGCTGAAAATGGGAAAGGCAGCAGGAGTAGTTGATATTCGACCAGAAATGCTGGTCAAATATCTGGTATAAAAGTCTTGCAGTGGCTGCACTATATAGTTCAGAATGCCTGGACAGAGGGACGAATTACCGATGATTGGAGTAGAGCTCTCATGGTACCCATATATGAAAAGGGAAATAAAACTGAATGTGAGAATTACAGAGGTATTTCCCTACTGAGTGTATCTGGTAAGATATATGTAAGTATACTTGAGAAATGGTTGAGAAGAATTGTGGAAGAAAAGCTTGGTGAAGAAGAAGCTGGATTCCGGCCAAATAGAGGCTGTCAGGATCAGATCTTCACTTTACTACAAATAGTGGAGAAATCATGGGAATATAACAAAGATCTCTGTTTGAGTTTTGTAGATCTGTAAAAGGCACATGACAAGGTGCCAAGAGAGAAGCTATTCAATACGCTAAGTTATATGGTCTCAATGGGGCATTATATCAAGCAATACTTAGTCTGTATTTGAGTTGTAAGTCAGCAGTTAGAACTGAAGGAAGTACATCAAGATGGTTTAATGTTAAATCTGGTGTGAGACAAGGATGTATATTATCCCCTCTGTTATTCATTATCTATATGGATCACATTATGAAGGAAAGTGGTATTAAACATGATATCAGAATTGGAGATGTTAATGTCAGCTCTTTGCTTTATGCGGATGATGATATACTTCTAAATAAATCCACTACAAGTCTGCAAGATTCTCTGACTAAATTGAATAACTGTTGTAATAGATATGGTATGAAGGTCAGCAATAAAAAGAGAAAGACAATGAAAATAGGCAGAATCATTGAAAATGTCAACTGTGTTGTGAATGGAGAACCTGTGGAACAAGTAAAACATTTCAGCTATTTAGGCACGATTTTTACTGAAAACGGTAAATTAAATATAGGAATAGACAACAGAATCAGCAAAGCTGGTATGGTGGGAAGTCAATTGAATAAATTCATATGGAATAAGAGAAAAATTAGTTGGAACACTAAATTAGCTGTATACAAGACAGTGTTCAAACCAGTTTTAACTTATGGATCTGAGAGCTGGGTCAGAAGTAAAACACTTGACCAAAGACTAGAGACCGCAGATATGAGAGTCCTGAGAAAGATTATAGGCATGAACAGATGGCATCAATGGCAATATCATATTAAAGTACAGGATGATGGTTTAATGTTAAATCTGGTGTGAGACAAGGATGAACATTATCCCCTCTGTTATTCATTATCTATATGGATCACATTATGAAGGAAAGTGACATTAAACATGATACCAGAATTGGAGATGTTAATGTCAGTTCTTTGCTTTATGCGGATGATGTTATACTTCTAAATTATTCTACTACAAGTTTACAAAATTCCCTGACTAAATTGAATAACTGTTGTAATAGATATGGTATGAAGGTTAGCAATAAAAAGACAGACAATGAAAATAGGTAGAATTGTTGAAACTGTCAACAGCATTGTGAACGGAGAACCTGTGGAACAAGTAAAACATTTCACTTACTTAAGCACGATTTTTAGTGAAGATGGTAAATTGAATATGGAAATAGACAACAGAATCAATAAAGCTGGTATAGTAGGAAGTCAAATGAATAAATTCATATGGAATAAGATAGAAATTAGTCAGAACACTAAATTAGCTGTATACAAGACAGTGTTCAAACCAGTTTTAACTTATGGATCTGAGAGCTGGGTGAGAAGTAAAACACTTGACCAAAGACTAGATACCACAGATACGAGAATCCTGAGAAAGATTACAAGCATGAACAGATGGCATCAATGGCAATATCATATTAAAAACAAGGATATTAGGAAAGAACTTGACATTGTCAGCATCCAGGAATGTGTTAGCAGAGCTAATCTCTGGTGGTATAGTCATTTAAACAGAATGGGCGAGGAAAGATTGGCAAAACAAGTGTTCTCTGCCAGGTTGACAGGAAAACGACCCAGAGGAAGACCAAGAACAGACTGATCTGGAGGAAAATTATAGATAGGAAGTTAGTAATGATGTAAATTTTTCATGTAGTACTATCATATCCTGTATACACCTTGAGGTTACATGGCAGGAATTTGATGATGATGACATTTAGATTTTTATATATACATATATTAACACATCATCATCATCAAATTCCTGTCATGTACCCTCAAAGGGTTTACAGGATATGATAGTACAACATGAAAAATTTACTTCATTACTAACTTCCTATCTACAATTTTCCTCCAAATCAGTCTGTTACGTGTCAAGACTCCAACATTACCAGATCTTATATTTCTATCGTCTAAGGCTCTTTGTACCGTATCACTCCACCTATATCTTGGTCTTCCTCTGGGTCGTTTTCCTGCCAACTTGACAGAGATTACTTGTTTTGCTAATCTTTCCTTGCCCATTCTGTTTAAGTGACCATACCACCTGAGATTAGCTCTGCTAACGCATTCCTGGATGCTGACAATGTCAAGTTCTTTCCTAATATCCTCATTTTTAATATGATATTGCCATTGATGCCATCTGTTCATGCCTCTAATCTTTCTCAGGGCTCTCATATCTGCGGTCTCTAGGTCTTTGGTCAAGTGTTTTACTTCTGACCCAACTCTCAGATCCATAAGTTAAAACTGGTTTGAACACTGTCTTGTATACTAATAATTTAGTGTTCCGACTAATTTCTCTCTTATTCCATATGAATTTATTCAAATGACTTCCTATAATATCAGTTTTGTTGATTCTGTTGTCTATTTCCATATTTAATTTACCATCTTCACTAAAAATCGTGCCTAAGTAGCTGAAATGTTTTACTTGTTCCACAGGTTCTCCATTCACAACACAGTTGACATTTTCAATGATTCTGCCTATTTTCATTGTCTTTCTCTTTTTATTGCTGACCTTCATACCATATCTATTACAACAGTTATTCAATTTAGTCAGAGAATCTTGCAGAATTGTAGCGAATTTATTTAGAAGTATAACATCGTCCGCATAAAGCAAAGAGCTGACATTAACATCTCCAATTCTGATATCATGTTTAATACCACTTTCCTTCATAATGTGATCCATATAGATAATGAATAACAGAGGGGATAATATACATCCATGTCTCACACCAGATTTAACATTAAACCATCTTGCTGTACTTCCTTCAGTTCTAACTGCTGACTTACAACTCAAATAAAGACTAAGTATTGCTTGATATAATGCCCCATTGACACCATATAATTGTAGTGTATTGAATAGCTTCTCTCTTGGCACCTTGTCATATGCCTTTTCCAGCTCTACAAAACTTAAATACAGATCTTTGTTATATTCCCATGATTTCTCCACTATTTGTTGTAAAGTGAAGATCTGATCCTGACAGCTTCTATTTGACCTGAATCCAGCTTGTTCTTAACCCAGCTTTTCTTCCACAATTCTTCTCGACTGTTTCTCAAGTATACTTGCATAGATCTTACCAGGAACACTTAGAAGGGATATATAATTCTCACATTCAGTTTTATTTCCCTTTTTATATATGGGTATTATGAGAGCTCTACTCCAATCGTCTGGAATTCGTCCCTCTGTCCAGGCATTCTGAACTATGCAGTGCAGTCACTGTAAGACTTTTATACCACCATACCTCAGCATTTCTGGTCAAATATCATCTACTCCTGCTGCCTTTCCACATTTCAAGCCTTTGATGGCTTTTTCTACTTCAAGTATGGATATGTATTCCTGACTGCATGCCTGGTCAGTGTTTTTTATCACTGTGCTGTCATCACTGCTTGTTTCAATTAGCAAATTTTCAAAGTAATTACTCCATATTTCAAGGATATCTTTTTCTTCCGTTTTCATGTCACCTTTATCATCTCTAACTCCTTTTACAGCACTCTTTCCTCCATTCCTAAGCTTCTTCAACAACCTCCAGAATATTTTGCCACCTTCTTGATATTTATTTTCTATGTTCTTGCCAAAGTCCTTCCATTACTTTTGTTTAGCTATTTTACACACTGTTTAGCTTTCTTAAGCTCTTGTTATATATCAACACTATAATTCACATAATAACAGTATTTATGTTAGATCACAGGGACTGGAAGTTGATTTTATTAGCTTGATTTTTATTAGTTGATTCTATGTAATACTTATCGAAAAGTATTACATAGAATTAATTCTATGTAATACTTTTCGATAAGTCTCTGTCTTGTCTCCGGAATTATGACGTGTTGCATTAGGCACATCCGGATGGAGTCCAATAGCTGACAGTCGTACAGTATGTGGTCAACAGACTGTTGAAGGTGTGGACTGCAAATACACGATGATGATTCCAGGATATGGAATCTGTGTAAGTAGTGTCTTAGTGTTCTGTGTACCGTTTAATAGCATGTTTAAACCTGGAGAAATGGCGTGTCTTTTCAGCCGGAGTCTGTTTCTGATGCTAGGAAAGAATCCTTTTGTTGTTGATCCGTTTTTGATGTTTTCCATTCTTCTTCCCGCATGTCTAAGCTTTTCTCTTCTGCAAGTGTTTTGATTGCAGATTTTGATAATTTCTGGTAACTTGTTTCTAGCCATTCGTTTCTAGCTTCTTTAGCCAACTGATCCACGCTCTTGTTTTCTGCTATTCCAGTATGGGCTTTCACCCAGCAGAATTTGATTTCCCATCCCTCTAGAGTGAGATTTCGAACCAGATTTCTTGTCTGTTCTATCAATGCAATGTGGTTGTTCTGGTTTTTTATGCCATCTATAGTGCTTCTACTATCGCTGTAAATTGTTGCTGTCTGTTGCTGAGAGGTCTTGAGTTCAAATTCCTGGAGATATGTGAGTGACTGAACTATGGCAAGTTGTTCTGCTTGGTTCTTAGAACAGAGAGGATGCAGTCTAGAACAGTGTTCTTGTATAATGGACTGTCTGTTGTATGCAGTGAATGAACAACCGACGCTCCTTTTGGTTTTGCTTCCGTCAATGTATATTTGGAATTCGTCACTTTCAGAGCTTTCCTTCTCCTTAATATTTGTTTTCTTTGCTGGGTGAGGCCACTTACTGTAGTGAAGTGGACGTCCGTAGCAATTTGGATCGATGTTGTAACTTTCGATATATCTTCCGGAAGTGACTTCATATATGAGAGATAATTCTTGTATTTTCAGGCAGATCGGTGTTAGAGCTGCAATAACGCAAGCTGCCTCAAAAGATATTGTCCTGTATCCTTTAATTATGCGCATGGCTATAAGGCATTGAACTCTGTTTAGTTTTTGTCGGTTTATGTTTGATTTTAGTGTATGTTTCCAGGCAGGTGTAGCATAGGATATCAGTGGTAGTATAACACTGGTATATATCGTTTTCAGCACTCGTTGGCCTAATCCCCACCTAATTCTTGCCGACTATTCCCCACCTAATTCTTGCTAGGAGGTTTACTATTTGTAAGCTTTTTTTGGCAACATATGAGATGTGCTTATTGAAGGTGAATTTTTCGTGTATTGTTACTCCCAGATATTTTAGCTCACTGGCTATCTCGAGAACTTCTCTGTTTAGGAAGACTGTTACAGGTTGTTTTGATTTTTTTCATGAGATGTGGAGCACTTTAGACTTGGTGCTATTGAAGGTATTCTTCTCGCGTGCCCACTCTGCAATTTTAAAGAGTTCTTCATTGACCGTTACTTCTAACTGTAAGTCGTCACATCCCTGAATCATCACCGGCGAAGGCTATGACTTTTGTTTCAGTAGTGACAGGAAGTCTTAAAACACCTTTACTTAAGTTACTACAAGTTATCTAATTTCTAATACCTTAGGAACCTGGGAAAATTTATTTAATGTTATGACTGCGCTACCAAGATTCCCCTTTATGGGTATTATACATAATTAAGATTTTCCTGCAGAATCTCTCTAAAACTACCTTAAGCGTTATTGATGGTTGTGGCTACTCTTATTTTCCTTCGCTCACAGGTTCGCATTTATTTAGAAACAGTGCACTGGATTAAGGATCAGTGAATACACATTCTTTAACATAATAAACATATTTATTAAAACCATGATGCAATTACACACTGTCATAAATGAATTGACTCTTATTAAATAAAAAAATCTCAAGCTAAGAATTATGATATCTCAATAATTGTACACACGTTAAAACATGCAGCAATACTATAATACGCCAATCTATAATCTCATCCCAGTACTAATTTGTTTATGCAATATATATATATATACTTCAATCAACAAGTTTCTCATATCTAAATTATACCAATTATTCTTCAGTCTCTTGGTCCGGAACAAATAATCACAATTTAACTTTGTAAATGTCCTGCCGAATATCAGTCAATCTTCCGCAATGTTAAACATACACATAAAGGTTTTACTCACAGTTCTTCTCTTTTCACATATATCTGAACTGGCTCTTTCATCTCTTATCTGGTTCCACTGACTTCTTTTCCGTCCTGGGCCTCAACACTCATGCAGGCTTCTTTTTCTTTAGAGGCATCACATCTTGGAGGATTTCCAGGGCTTGGAGCATATTATGATACTGACTTCTTTTCCATCCTGGGCCTCAACATTCGTGTGGATTTCCTTTTCTTTAGCAATGTTGCTTCGTGGAGGATTCCCAGGACTTGATGCATATTATGGTTCGACTTCTCCTTCAACATCTCCCGACTTCTCTCTGGACATCCAACGGATTCATGTCCACGATGCTACAAGAGGAGACTGCTCTTTCTGCCCTACCGCATACTGCCCTGCATACCTGAATACTGCCTCTGCCTACACACTGCATCTGCTGCCTTTGCATATCCCCCCCCCCCGCCGAATTTTTCTTGATCCTTTCTTATACTTCCTCTTGCACGCCCTGGATTACCGTGCAAAAGGGGATGTGATCTTCAGAGTTGTTGATTACTTCTGTTTCCTACAGAACACACAAAAACAATTTTATTTACCAAACGCGGGCCATCCTTAGATGTTCGCCGCCTCTTGTTGTGCTGTCCTTGAGACATGCATTATGTTAAGCTCGAACAATTGAAGGCACTTTACATTGTACAAACAAAGCTTCTAAGCCATTTCTCTAAAATCGGAAACCACTTCAAATGCCGGGCCACTTACTAAGGCATTGCCCTTGAAATGTTACAGCTCTACACAGTTTTTCCATAAACACTATTACAACTTCTTCACACACAATTGTGCAAGCCCTGTTCCATTAGTGGCTATGTGCAGCCAACATTCATGGTTTAACAATAGAGAGTGAGAGTTGTCTAGCTGTATGGATTAACATACAGTTGGGATATTATGAGACCCGTGTAGCTGAAATAGCACTTCACAAGGTTAAAATGCAGCCACTTGTTATTTTCAACATGCTATAAACACTGGGATCAGTAGGATGTATGTGTATCGGACTATTAACCATTATAACGATACAGACGTATCTGACCACCAAAGAACAGGTTGACCATACTGTGTTAGGATGCAACAGTGTGTCAGAACTGTGAAGGCATGCCTCCACCATACTCCTGTGAGAACGCAAAATGTCCCATGAGAGAAGAATGTTTCGCAGAGAAAAATGTCATGTATGCTAACTGATAACCATGGAATAACCATGTATGATAACCTGGAAGTGACAAACTATCATCATTCTACTTAACACTTCCTAAACACCACAACTTATGCAGCAGAGAGTAATAAAATCAAAGGCACTTTTCTGGTGATATTTATTATTATTATTATTATTATTATTATTACCACCCCACGACCTCATTGAGTCAAAGACTTATCTGGGAGGTCCTTTTATCACACACACAGCTCATCATACCGTATTTTAAACACATTCAAACTCTTTGCAGACACCACATTCACGGACAAGACATTCCAATCATTCACAACTCTGCGCGAAAAAAACCTGCCTCTCACTCCCCTACTCACACCCTCTTTATACAGTTTCCAGGGATGACCTCTGGTTCTTCCCTGATCTCCCACTATTCTCTGTAAAACTTCTCCATCACTGATCCTATAACAACTCCTTACCAACTTGTAGGTCTCTATCATATCTCCCCGCTTCCTCCTTCCACCAGACTCTGCAAGTTTCATCTTCTCAATCTTTCCTCATATTTGACATTCCAGAGGTTAGAAGCTACCTTAGTCAGTTGCATCTGAACCCTTTCCAACATCTCTTTGTCCTTCCGAAAACCCGGTGACCAAATCTGGGCACAATAGTCCATGTGTGGCCTAATCAAAGCCTTATACAACGGAACAAGAATCTCCCTACTTCTACACATCAGTGTCCTCCGCATCATTCCCAGAAGCCTTTGTGTTGTCTTCACAATTTTGGCGATGTGTCCCCTAAATTTTAGATCCTTATCCACTATCACCTGCAGATCTCTTATTACCTCTACCTCCAAGAATATATTCTCACCAAACATAAATTCTGCATCCCATCTTTGTTTTCCAAATTTTAAAACCTTACATTTTGCAACATTGAATTGAACCACATCCCCATTTGCTTGCCCAATCACTCAATCTATTCAAGTCTTCCTGTAAGGCCACAACATCTTCACTACACTTCATGGTTCATCCCAACTTTGCATCATCTGCAAACAACTGAATATCTCCATCCAAATCTTCACCTATATCATTAATATACAAGTTAAACAGTAATGGAGTTAAAACAGACCCCCTGAGGCATTCCACTACTGACTTTCCTTTTCCTGGATATCGCTCCTCCCCCATACACAACTTGTTGATATCTATCAGATAGCCAGTATCTAATCCAATGTACTAGTCTAATATTCAACCCCATCCGCTCTAGTTTGACTATCAACTTATCATGAGGTACTCTATCAAAAGCCTTTGTGAAATCCAAGTATATTGCTGTGTATCCTTTTCCTCTGTCCAAGGAAGCAGTCACTTTATTGTAATAAGTAAGTCGATTACTAAAACATGACCTCCCTTTAGCAAATCCATGCTGTCCATCAAAGATAATACCATTGTATTCAACCCAACTCTGGATCCTAGTTCTCACAAGCTTCTCCAACAACTTAACCACAACACCTGACACACAGATAGGCCTATAGTTTGATGCTTGAGTTCGATCACCTCCTTTATGAAGTGGCACAATCTTGCCCTCCTTCCACTCTTTAGGGACTTGACCGAGTGCAAGACTCATATTAAAAAAATATGTCAAGGCAGGTATCAACTCCCTGGCACATTCTTTCAGAATACATGATGATATATTATCAAGTCCCACAGCCTTATTAACATCTAGTTTCCTCAATTCCACATACACCCCTTACTCACCTACAGTCAGTCTCTCCTCCCCCATCATCAACTGCTCTCAATCCCTCCATGAAGTCACATTCACAAGATTGAAAGATCTTTATGAATGCTCATTAAGTTATCTCCACCACACATTCTGCATTAGCTGTCTTTATACCATTTTCTCCAATCAATGTCATCCTTCCATAATTATTCTTTTTTTTGTTGGCTACATATCGAAAGAACTCCTTAGGATTCTTTTTGGCTTCATTAGCAACTGCTGTTCATACCCCTCTTTAGCTACCCTCACCAACAAAGTCACCCTCCTTGCTTGGTCTTTGTAGACCTCATGGAATTGGTTATTTCCATTTCTCTTATGCTGCCACCACAATGCCCTTTTTCTCTGTATCGCATGCTTAATCTCTTTATTCATCCATCTCACACCCACCTTATTTAACCTTCTCACCCTTGAATACATTTAGACATTGCATCTACTAGATAGTTTTTGAAAATCCCCCAAGCTGCATTGATCTCTTTTCCAGCTAACTCCTCATTGCATGCTACACCCACAAGCTGTCTCCTGAGCTCTTCATAATCACCCCCCCCCCCTTGTAGTTCCACATATACCCTTTTCTCACAGAGGTCCTGTCCTCGCACTGCTGGTAACCACCCAGGTAATCACCTCATGGTCACTCTCACCAATTGGTGGATGATTTGACACCTCATTTATAATTACATCCTCTGATGAGATGACCAAATCTGAGACCCTCAATCCTTGTGTGCCCTCTGTTACATACTGTCTGAGGTAGTTATCCCTCAAAAACTCAAGAAACTCATTTTCTTTACTTCAAGTTGCTATCTCATCATTCCAGTCTATATTGCCATAAATAAAATCAACCATAATGATCTCCTTTTTCTTATTTACTTGGCTAATTTGATTGTACATTTCATTATCACCACCATCCACATTACCTGGTCTATAACAACATCCCACCAAGTATTTGATTCCATTCACCTCTATCTCACACCATACTGCCTCAAAACCACTGGCACTATTTCCCTCTATACCAAACATACATAGAGATATCCTCTTCACAGATAAGATTTTCACCACTGAAGTCATTTAACTGCTTCAATGATTAAGTATATGTCCTGGATGTGTGTATACCCAATATATACCATCTCTGAATCCATAGCACCCAGGATTCACAGAGGTCATCACCCTGTTGCAGTAATGGTTTGATGGGGGGGGGGGGGGGCATATCAGGGTTATTTAAGTTGCATTTCTGCGAGAAAGGGATTAAAACTTCCTTCAAAGTGTATCAAGACACTGTGCTGGAACCTGTGGTACAATCCCTGAACAATATCTTGTTTCACAGTAGACAGTGGCTGCAGGGTGAGTCCTGCCTTGTCTGCAGGACTCACCCTGCAGACAAGGCAAGGACCACACAACAGTGGTTGGAGGCAAATGTGTCTGACCACATAACACCATCTGTATGTCCCGATCTGAATCTGTTGGACTTCAAATTTTGGTTGGAGCTTGAAAGAGAGAAATGACAGCCTGCAAGAAATGACACCCCAGCATTGTCAGCTGAAGATGTTTTTGGAGTGAGCAGTAGCATAGCAGCATTTCAAACATCGAGTGCTGCTATATGCATGTTATACATGTGGTTTGTATGTGCTGAAATCTATTATTACTATTTATTATTTCATGACGCCTCCATGGATTCCAAAGACCCATCGAGGGAGGGCACCTACTCTACATCTCTCCATCTCACCCACTTAATCCATCAGCTACACCGAACCACCACTATCATCATCTATACCAGTGTTTCTCAACCTGTGGTCTGCAGACCACAGGTGATCGGCAGGCAGACTTAAATTAATTAAATAAATATATATTTTGTAGTTATCCAAACAAATTAAAATTGAATAAGTAAGTAAAAATTATTGAAATCAAATGGATACTTAAAAAAAAAAAAATAGCGTCAGAATGTTCATTGGCAGAATCAATAAAACTATATTGTTGTTCACTTTACCCTTCTTTTATTACTCATCATTCTGGCACTACAATAATTTGTAGCAGCAGAATGACAAATAATAAGAGGGGTGAAGTGAACAATGATATAGTTTTATTGTTTCCGCCTTCCCTTGCTGTTTTGTTAGATTTGAAGTGAACACGTGTTATCATGTTCAACATTTCAACCAACTGCTTGTTGTTTATTGATTTTTATTACTGAAGGTTTTCCTCCTTCAACCAAGGTTCAGTATACCTTTGGAAGTGCTATATGATACTTGGACAAAGTGTGTCATGAGTTAACCCTAGTATTTATATATTTATATATATTTTTGGAAACGTTTTTTAACAATGGAAAAGTGGCTTAGAACTAGGATTTTGAAAAGAAGAGCAAATGAAACAGGTGATGCTAACCCTAATTGTGACACACATGTTGTAATGGTGAGTAAATCTGATACTATTAAAGTAGAAGAAACAAACAGTTCAAATAAAAAATACAGTAGGAAATATAACAGTTCATATTTGGAATGCGGGTTTACTTGGTGTGGAGATGAAAGTGAACAGAAACCTCAATGTGCTTTGTGTTATTAAGTGTTGTCAAACAAGTGCATGAAACCTGTGAAACTCCGACATTTAGAAACTAAACATTGTGATGTGAAAAATAAGTAAATTGGAAAAAAAAAAAAAAAAGCCAATTTCAGCAACGCTTAGTGACATTAAATCATGGGAAAGATGAGTTTCAGCCATGAGTTCGATTAATAGCAAAGCACTGGAAGCATCTATCTCTTAAGTTTGCACATAGAGAAAACAGGAAAATCTCATTCTATTGAGGAAAATTTACTACTTCCAGCTATAAAAGATGTAGTAAAAATTATGTTTCGCAACAAGTTACTAAAAGATGTTGATATGACTCCTCTTTCAATGACACTGTAGGTCACAGAATTAATGATATTGCAGGTGACGTAGAATCTCAGTTAATTGAAAGAGTTAAGATGAGCCCTTATTATGCATTACAAATAGACGAGACTACTGATGTTACAGATGATGCGCAGTTAATATGCTATGTATGATATGTGCATGATAACAACATTAATGATGATATTCTATTTTGTAGAACTTTGTCATTCCAAACAACTGGAAAAGAAATATTTCACACTCTCAATAATTACATAATACACAAAGGGATTCAGTGGAAAAAATGCATGGGCTTTGTCTGGATGGAGCTTGCACATTTACAGGCAGGCATAGTTGGGGGTTGTTTCTATGGTCAAGGAAGTGGGCTCCGGATGTGAACTGGGTACATTGTTTATGAAACAATGTATGACATAGGGAAAGGTTGACCTCCAAAGGAATGCCATCAGAATTTAAAACTGAGCCATACAACACTGTAAAGCTAGTTAATTTTATTAAAGCTCAAATGTTAAATAACAGATTATTTTCAGTACTCTGCAATGAAATGGGCAGTGAATATACACAACTTTTGCTTCATTCTGAAATTCGCTGGCTTCCCAGGGGGAAAAGTAATAACAAGATCATTTCAATTAAGGCATGAAGTTTTATTGTTTGTAAATGAACATAATTCTAATTTTGCATCACTCTTTTCTCTATGAAGCATGGTTATCAACACTATCCTATCTTTGAGACATTTTTTTCGAAATTAAATGAACTAAATCTTTCTCTTCAGGGAAATACTTGATGCCTATGACATCAAGTTCTTGATGTTCTTGATGCCTATGACAAAATAAAGGCATTTCAGAGAGAAAAAAAAAAACTGGTGTTGTGTGTTAGTTATGTAAAAGACAGATAATTTGCACCTTTTCCAACATTGGAATCCTTTTTTAGTGGAAAATGATCTTTTTGTTGATTCTGAGTTTCTGGAAAGGGTTTGTAACCACCTCAAAACTCTGAAACACATATTCCGAATAACTTTTATAAGAAATTTTTGTGGGTTCAAGATCTATTTCCGGCTTATAGTCACAAGAACAACTTTTCATTATCAAAAAAAGAACAGTTAATTGAGCTTTCAAGTGACAGTGAGCATAAAATGCAATTCTGTGATCTTGGTTTGGCTCAATTCTGGATTTCGCCTTCAGTGAGAAGTGAATTTCCCGAATTATCTGAAGAAGCACTGAAAATTGTCATGCAGATTTCTACAACCTATTTTTGGAGAAAGGATTTTCATCGCTCCTTCAAATAAAAACAAAATACAGAAATCGTCTTAGTGTGCATGCTGATTGATCTTCGACTGAAGTTGACCAATATTGAAACAGATATCCAGCAACTCTGCAAAGGCCAAGAAGCTGAACCATCTCATTAAAAGTAAGTAGTACCATAATAATATCGTATTATTTATTTGGACTACAGTTTTCTGATTATCCTCATTGCTGGTTTTGAAATTAATCCATTTCCAAAATAGCACAAAATCGGGGATGAAACGAAAGTTACACAAAGTGACATCACGGTGAGGCTCAGCTCTACTGATGAGGAGGATAGCTGCCCGCATTCCATTTAGCGAAGTTCCATATCTCGTAGAGTCACTTGGGGGAATATGTGGCCAGGCACACTGAATCTGTCGCATGCAGACAACAACATCCATGCGGTCATGGATTATACAGAAACACACATCACAACGTAATGAATACAAGCAGCACACAGGACGGATATAAATAAAACCACCACATGATTAATGAATCTGCCAGATTTACGATGACGACTGTTGTGCCTCTGGATAAAACAGGATGGATATAATTAAAACCATCATAACACGATTAGTACAAATCACATGCGTATGGTATATATGGCATATGGTCGCTGGCGGGAAAATGTGCCCTACCACATGGGTTGGACTGTTTATAGATATTAGGAAGGACCTCACATAACAGAATGTCTTAAATTTTTTTGCTGGTCATGGTAAACTCGTCAGGGAAATAAGGTGATTTGTATCAGCCGGAAGTGTGAGTGTGTGTGTGGGGGGGGATGCATTAATGGCTTTGGGATGTTCTGAGTGAAATTTTTAGGTATATGCAGGGGATGGTTTGGATATGACAAGGGATCATCCATGGTGGAATCCATGGATATCAAGTTCGTATTCAGTATTATGATGAATGGAGTAAGATAAGAACAACATTTTTCCCTCGTCTCACAATGCACTTAGCAAATGGAACAGTTACATGTCACAGGTCGAATCAGAGAGTGCGTGAAGATAAAAGTTGTTGTGTGGTGAGCTTAATGAGTGTGGGCAGATGAATGGAGATAACATATAAAATATAAAAGTTACTGTGGGCAGATGAATGAGAGTCTCAGCGGGATGGTGCTGAAATACCCATTCATTTGCCCACAGCAAATCGGAAACTGATATCATTTATTTGTTTAATAAAAATTAAAACTTTGTTCAGTGATGATACACTTTTAATCGTTTACTTCCAACTTAAAATGTTATAAAAGGCACAGTTTTTCCAAAATGTTGGTAATCCCCACATACATTTTTAAAAAAAAATTACATAACTCAGTGGTCCTTAGAACTATTTTAGGCATTTTACTGGTTCTTGGGCTTAGAAAGGTTGAGAAACTCTGATCTATACCAATGGCATCTACTGCCCACCACCACCACTAGTATTTTTTGTCTGTAAATTGCGTGTTTTCTCAAGGCTGATTTGTCTATGCAGGATGAAAAACCCAAGTTTCTGGGAAAAAAAACCTGTTACCTTTGTATGAGATTGGCTAACTCACCTTCAACTGAAAAATCCCATATAAAGATTCCTGTCATCAAGACAAGAATCGAACTTGAGAAAACACGCAATTTACAGACAAAAAATACTAGTGGTGGTTAATCAAGAATATAATTTCTTGGCAAGTTTAATTTAATTTGTAACCAATTGAAAAAAAACTTTCTACAATTAGTGAGTTATATTAAATTCTTTATTTCATTACTTAATTTAATGCATGCATAGGCTTGCTGTTATTGTGTAACAGATGTATTTGCCTTTTATCTCCTTGAATAGTATGTTCCACACTGATGATGTACTTCTGGTACAAAATATTTGTACTAAATTCATTATTTAGATTGGATAATGAAATTATTACTATAACTCTCAAAATTTTTTTCCATTGTACAAGTAAAAGCAAGTGATGTACTGATTTTATTTGGAAAACTACTACTTTAAAAACTTCATTATTAACATTTAAGTCATTACTTACCTTCCACAAAGAGCCAAAGAAGGATATGTGACAATCATTTTAATTATAAGTGCAGCCACTCCTACAAGAACCACTGGATCTCTAGCATCATACATTATCATAATGTCTGATACAACATTCTCTCCAAATGTTAAGTAACCAAAAGTACCAATTGTACAGTACATTATCATAAGGCATCCCATGGCTAGGCAAGTGGATTTTGTGAAATTCAACAGAGTGCGGTTCTTCAAACAGGAATATACAGGAACTACTACCTCATGACACTGAAATATGTAAAAATAATTAATAAATAGCTATTTTATAACTAGATAACTCACACAATACTGTATCATGTATTGAGAAAGTAAACTTACAAAAGTTGCATCAGATGTGTGATATTTCTAATCCTATTACCATAAAAAAAAGTATAACAACACACTGTTCGTATCACTGTACTTTACTGTAAAAATTATAGGAATAGGCAGGAAAAAACTCTTTGCTATTAAGGTTTTCAAAATGCCTTCTATTCTCTGAATTCACTAATGTGTCTGAGATTATTTGATGCAGCATATTTGGTATATGATAATCTTTTAATATAAACTATGGCAGATAGGGATGGAAAATAAAGTAGTTGTATGAAAATGGGAAACAGAGAAAAAGAAATTAAATTAAAGATACCAGGGAATTACATTCTTCTTTAATTCTTTTACCAAGAGTAAGCAAAGAAAGTTTCTATGTGAAGTATCTTCACAACTAGGTTACTTGTATATATTGTGGCTAATGACGTCACATTAACTGCCATAGTATCCCATAATGCAAAGCACACCTCCTCCTTCTGCATTATGTTAACCTTGGTATCTCCTCTAAGTCTGGCTCCAACTGATAAGACCTCAATAAAGGTTGGAACAAGTCAGGTTAGTGACCCTTCCCATAATGCATAGTATTAGACACGTCCAAAAAGGGTGTACACTTTGCATTATGGGATACTAAGGCAAGTGACGTGAAGTAATTAGCCTCTATATACAAGTGACAAAATGATAAAGATACTTCACATAAACTTTGTTTGCTTACACTTGGATAAAGGATTCCCATAATGCATAGTATTATACATGTCCAAAAGGGGGGGGGGGGTGAAAACTTTGCATTATGGGATACTAAGGCAAGTGATGTGAAGTCATTAGCCTCTGTATACAAGTAGCTCAGTTATGAAGATTACTTCACGTGCAAACTTTGTTTGCTTACACCCAGATAAAGGATTAAACCAAGAATATTTAATTTAGAATGTTAGGTCTGAATACAGTGTCTGAGGGAGGGGTTCAGTTAAAAAAGTAACTGTTCTGCCTCTGGCTGGTGACAGTGATCATACTGTGCTGATTTGGGAAGTGGCTAACTTTAGAGATGTTCCATTCAGAAAAAGTTACATGCTGAACTACAAAGCATGAAATTATGACCAATTGAGGAGATTATTATTATTATTTTCATGACATCTCCAAGAAGTCCGAAGACTCATCGCAGGAGGACACACACCAATCACCTATATCAATGCCATCTACTGCCCACCACCACCACCACTACAGCTAGTATTTTTTGTCTGTAAATTGCATGTGTTCTGAAGGGCCGATTTGTCTGCATGCAGGATGAAAAACCCGAGTTTCTGGGAGAAAAAACCTTGCTACCTCCGTATGAAATCGGCTAACTCATCTTCAATTGAAAAAGTCCATATAAAAATTCCTCCCGTCATGACGAGAATCGAACTTAGGCCTTTTCTAATCGAAGGGAGCAACATACCGTCGTTCTTCCAATTGCACTACGGAGGCGCATCTAGGTTGCTGCGGAGATGCTAGGTTCTGTTCCATGGTATTGTTTGCTAGAAGAGAAGGCATTGGAACAGTGGAGTTAACAATTAATATTGCATTGGAAGCATTTTAAAAAGATACTTAAATCATGCAGTATCAGAATGCAGAATTTGAAGAATAAATAGGACATGAGTGAAATGAATGTGCAATTTTATTAAGCAAGATTATAAGGATGATGTCAGTTATGAAAATTATATAAGGAGCAGGCAAGAAGAGTTACAGCTGCTGTACAAAAAGCTAAGTATAAAAAGAAACTGACTCTGTAAGCTAAAGAAAACCCTAAAGAATTCTACTGTTATGCTGTAAGTAAAAAAAAAAAAATAATGTGAAATAATAAACAGCACTAGAACTATTTCACACATTGAATAAGAATTTACCAATAGGAGCAGATGGAATATCAATATGGATACTAAAAGACTGTTCAGCCAAACTTCTCTTCCTTTGACCTGTATAATTTGAGCCTGAGAACAAGAAAGATTCCACAGGAGGGGAATGAGTGTATTTTAATCCCATTGCAAAGACTGATGTGTCCAACTATTAACCTGTCACTATCTCTGGAATGGTGGTGAAGTTTCACAGAGAATCTATACTTTGTCATTAGCAGCATAAGTTTACTAAAGGAAGATCATGTTTGAGCAGCATACTCACATTTTATAATAATAATGTTACCATTGAGTTTGACAAAGGGAATGAATACACCATGACACTTTTAGGTTTTGCTGATTTTGGCAGGATACAGCTTGGAAGACAGTTAAATAAATTGGAGAAAATGGGATTAGATTATAAAATATTAGTATGGATAAGAAGATGTTCTGACAGATATCAAAATAAATGTGGTGTATGGGAGATTGTGAGCATGCAAGATTCAAGGTGTTGTACCTAAGGGATCAATCCTTGGTCCATTATTATTGAATCTTTGCATTAAAGACATTGGGAAGGAATTTGACAGGAAACATATAGCTGTTTGCTGATGGTGCAAAGATAAGTAGGGTAATCAGGAATGCAGGTGATATATGAATGATTTGAATGATCAGAATGATTTGAATAGGCTGGAAAACAGTGGTGAGCATGTGGAAATAGCTATCAGTTCAATCTAAGTAAATGTAAAGTCATGCACGTTGACTTAATGAGATAACCAGTATCACATTATACTCATGGAATTATGCTAGAAGAAACTGATCAAGCTTTGGATCTTGGAGTTTTTCTAGATAAGAAGTTGAAGTTGAAGGACCATGTAAGTAAAGATCACAATACAATCAGAACAATTGCGATGCTAAAATGAACCTCAACATGTAAAGATAAGGAAGTCATTTTGCCTCTTTTACAAGGCCCTGATATGACTTCACTTGAACTATTGTGTGCAAGTCTGGGTTTCCATGGTGATGCAGATACAGTGGGGAGAGAGAGAGTGTGTGTGTGCAAACAAGTATATTAAAGATGACATTGTGGAATACAGATTATGAAGACTTACCGAGAATTTCTGGACACTAGCAAACAGGAGAAAGAGGAGTGACATGATTGAGACTTACAAACTTTTGAAAGAGTAATACAGGATACAAGTAGATGGAATTTTTCATTTTGTAGAGGGTGGGGAGAGGATGAAAGGACATCTGTGGAAACTGAGAATGAATGCAGTGAAGAGGGGGGGGAGCTATATTTTTTTCTCAGAGTGGTGCATGATTAAAAAAGATTACCTTTGAAGGTTTTGAGTGTAGGTAATGTGAATAAATTCAAGAAAAAGGCATGACAGTTGGTGAGATTATGTGGCTTTCCTTAATGAGTTCCTGAATCCTGGAATAATATCAGGAAATCTTACTTCTGATGATAATTGGCCTGATCGAAATCAGATGATAATTGAACTTCTGCAAGAGGGTGGAAGGTGCAAGATGTGGTGATGAAAGACAAGTTATTTTTGAAAGTATTTAGCGATAATTAACTCATTCTTTTTTTTATATAGTTATGTTTATGAGTGTTTGTGGGATTAACTATAAGGACAGTATATTTAATTTTGTAGTTTTGAAGATTTTACTATTGTTTTTTTATACACTGTTATGTGAGTCATAGCACGATCTACAAAACGATGGCAGGTAATTTTAATATGTGTGATTTTGTTTGTTGTGGTGCCTGCAAGATGTATGCACTTCACAGAATGATAAGTTTATGGAAAAAGAATGAAACTGGCAAATGTGTTTATAGTAAGTGTTTCATTAACTAATGCCAGAAATGTGAAGAGTGTAAGAAACATGAGAGCGGTGAGTTGAAAGATGAAATTCATGATAATGTGATTGTCAATGTTGGTGTTATAAGTGGTATGAGTATGGATGAAATGGTGAAAAATTAAGAAAATAACCAGAGAAATTAACTATAATAATTTTAATTAATACTTCCTATATTTCGGCATTGCTATCATCAGGGATCACAAAGCAAGGATTGTGCACACTAACACTAGGTAAATGAGGCTGAAGAAAAGTAACAAAGTCAGGCCTAAAGTCCTAAATTATTATTATTATTATTCGTGACACCTCCAAGGAGTCCGAAGACTCATCGCGAGAGGACATCTATTGTACAACTCTCTGTCTTCACTACTACACCGATCCTCTACTACCAATCATCTACATCAGCACCATCTACTGCCCACCACCACAGCTAGTATTTTCTGTCTGTAAATTGTGTGCGTTCTGAAGGACCGATTTGTCTGTGTGCGGGATGAAAAATCCGAGTTTCCAGGAGAAAATAACCTTGCTACCTCCATATGAGATTGGCTAACTCACCTTCGATCGAAAAGTCCATATAAAGATTCCTCTCATCATGAAGAGAATCGAACTTAGGCCTTTTCCAATCAAATGGCACAACATACTGTCGTTCTTCCAATTGCGCTATGGAGACACTTAAATTTTGATTGTTTTACTAATGTATTTTTTACCTTAAATCTACTTCTACGGTAACGTAAAATTCAAATACATCGAACTGACTAAAAGTCACCTAAATGGTGAACTCTACTGGGCTAAATTGGGTGTTGGGCTGAAGATCTGAGAATGAGTGCTTCCCAAATTTAGGGCAATTTCATGAACCCAAATTGTTGATATTTGGAAAGCTTCTCAGGGCTGAGGCAGATTCCAGGAATAGCTTCTCATATTTGTATTTGCTGCAGTGCAAAAGAGTGGCCTTCCAGAATGTATACCTAGAGTCAGACGGATAAATATCAGATAGAAGTTAGATGGATGAATAGCTTCATTAAGCAGGACTTGCAGACCAAGAAAACTTGTGGAGGGATTGTAAAGGTGATCTGTATGCCTATGAACATTACAAGGTACAGGGCAGGAGAATGACCTGTATGGTAAGGAAGGCCGAGGCTAATTATAAGAGAAAGTTAGCTAATGAGGCCAAAAGAAATCCCAAAGCATCTTTCACAATGTGGCAAGGAATGAATATATAAGGATGACTTTTAAAAAGTGCAGATGGTGGGCAGATAACAGAAGCCAACCCAATAATTGAATTACTGAGTGAGAATTTTGCAGGGGATGTATTCTCACTCAAAATTCCCACTCAGAAACTGTATTCTATCATTGACTGATGGGAGAATACAGATTGGAGAAATGGAGATGCTTAAAATATTGCAGAACCTCAATGTGAACACAACTATGGAATTAGATGGTATATCAGCTCATGTATTACATGATTGTGCAAGATAATTATCAGCTCCTCTGACCAAGCTGTTTAATTTAAGCCACAGTACTGAGAAGGTGCCATTGGAGTGGAAAGAGGGCAAAATAATCCCACTGCATAAAGGAGTGTCTAGGACAGATGTAGCAAATCATGAGCCAATCAACATCTCAAGAGTGGTGGTTAAGGTATCGTAGAATTTGTGAAAGACAGAATTCAGTACTGAACAGATAGGAATATGATACTCTATAAGGAACAAGATGGTTTTGTGAAGGATAGGTCTTGCTTTAGTAATTTGCTTACTTTTTATAATAAAGTGACTAATCAAGATGGGTAGGAGAAATGGCTACTCAGTGATATTCCTAGATTTTGCAAAGAGATTTTATAGGATTCCACATATAAAACTCTGTTGCAGAAACTGGAGCAAATAGGGATGGATATGAATCTGGATATTTCAATTAGTGGGTGACTGATGGGATGTGAAAGAGTGGTTTATAGAGGAGCTGAGTCCAGGAGAAGGCAGGTAACCAGTAGCATACCACATGGCTCAGTACTTAGTCCTTGTTTAATTTGTACATCAACAATATAGAAAATGATTTGGCAGCTAATATTCAACTGTTTACCAATGATGCAAATTTGGGAAAAGTGATGGTAAATGAAGGTAAATGATCCTTCATTTACCATCACTTACCATCACATAAATGATCCTGCAGGATGACTTAAATAGACTAGTATTATGGACAAAGGTAAATGACTGCCAGTTTAATGTAGCCAAGCTACATACTATACTGATGGAACTGATCTGCAGGAATCTGATGAGGCCAGTGGCTTGGGGAAGGGGGAGAGGGGGTTGACTGTGGATAGGGAGTTAAGGGCATATTGCAAAGGTAGCGAAAACAGCATATCAGATTTTGTGTGAAGAACACACACTAACAAGCAGGAATAGAGAAGTTATTGTTCTCCTATATAAGGTTCTAATAAGACCGCATCTGGACTAGTACGTTTGCAGATCTAGACACCCAGATTCCATGAAGATGAAGTAGTGGATAGGATCAATAGGCAAGTGACAAAGATTTCTTCAGCTGTATGGAATGATTCCAATGAGAATAGATTGGCAATCTGTGGGCTGGGCTTCCAAAACTAGCTGATAGGTGAAAAAAGAGGAGACATGATAGAAGCAAATAAGTTATTAAATGGGTTTTATAGGATTGACACTGAAGACTTTTTTTTCAGTTCCTGGCAAGAAGGAAAAGAACAAGGGGTCACCAGCGGAAGTTGTGTAAGAGTGTGATTAGCAATGGTGTTAGGACTAGATTTTTTGCTTGGAGGGTGGCAAGTGGGCAGAAAGGGTTGGCAGAGGTAGTTGTGAGTACTTCATCAGCAAATGAGTTTAAACAGAGGTATGATAGATGTGTGAATAATGGCTCTCCTGTGATGAGTCTTCTGACTTCATGGAGATATGTGTATAATAATAATAATAATAATAAGTGCTTCCCCCAGACAACTACAACAAGCTTCCATGGATATGTGCAACATATAAAATGGTTGAAAAAATCATATCAATCAATCACAATTCATGGAAGAGAAGAGTTTAGATGGTTAAATGAAACAACAAAGGGAACCCCCCAACACCTGAGAATGTTATTAAGCGATATATCTAACATTCTGAAGGGTCCCATGGAAAGTTTCTTCTGGAGGAAACTTTGTAGTTCAGTTATTAGAACTATCTCCCATAAGAAATAAAGTTTTAAGTAGTAACATAGCAAATGTGCTCTAAACAAACTGTAGTTTACTTAATAGAATGCATTCTTGGGTAGAAATTCATATCAAATACATACAGTATCATACACATCATCTGTCTTCCATATTCCTTTCCAAGAAATTCCTGGATGGTTTATGTAATTTAGAGTTAGTTATAACTCTAAATTACATTTTAAAAAAAATGTTCTGAAAGAACTTACATATTATTATTATTATTATTATTACCCCAAGACCTCATGGAGTCAAAGACTCATCTGGGAAGTCCTTTTATCACACACACACACACACAATCTCATATCATACCAAGCCTTAAACACACTCAAACTCCTTGCAGACACCACACTCTCAGGCAAGGCATTCCAATCATTCACAACTCTGCTTGAAAAAAACCTGCCTCTCACTCCCCTACTCACACCCTCTTTATACAGTTTCCAGGGATGACCTCTGGTTCTCCCCTGATCTCCCACTATTCTCTGTAGAACTTCTCCACCATTGATCTTATAACAACCCCTTATCAACTTGTAGGTCTCTATCATATCTCCCCCTCTTCCTCCTCTCCACCAGACTCTGCAAATTACATCTTCTCAATCTTTCCTCATACTCAACATTCCAGAGGTCAAAAAGGAACAAGAATCTCCCTACTTCTACACGTCAGTGTCCTCTGCATCATTTCCAGAAGCCTTTGTGTTGTCTTCACATTTTGGCAATGTGTCCCCTAAATTTTAGATCCTTATCCGCTATCACCCCCAGATCTCTTATTTCCTCTACCTCAAACAATATATTCTCACCAAGCATAAATTCTGCATCCCATCTTTGTTTTCCCAATTTTAAAACCTTACATTTTGCAACATTGAACTCACATCCCCATTTCCGTGCCCAATCACTCAATTTATTCAAGTCTTCTTGCAAGGCCACAATATAGAAAGACTAACTTTAAAGTTGCTTTCCACCTACCATTTCTAGCCATGAAGGACTTCACCCATTGTAGCTGATGGTCTTATGATCTAATGAATAGGAGGATCCCATGAGCAGGAATCGTCTGACTTTTTTCTGCAACTTTTCTTCAAATCAAAACCATCTACACTTTCAAAGAGCAAACACTGTCTAATGAACTCTTTAATACCATTCACAAACTGAACATATTTTATAAGCTTTGTTTAAAAGCATAAATATTCAAATGCTCAACTACAAGGTTTCTTATATATCAAACAGTACCAACATAATGAATGGGTTCATAAATCAATGAATCTTCTATACTATATTGATTAATAATATAATATATTTTCTATAATATTCTATAATATATTGAAATTTGTTGTTTTTCATTCCTAGTTTTTTTATTCATTAGCCAAATTTTTAATTAGTCTAGATATTATAATAAATAGTGTCTACTCTAATCAATATTCAGTATGCAGGGTGGTGAGAGGTCATTCTACATCCATTTTAAATATGAGGCATCTCTATTTGTATATCCCAAGATGAACAAGCTAATGGATATACAAAAGTGGCATATGGAGGGAAAGATGATTTTCTTTTAATGTAATTAGATGCAGAAGGTATCAAAATTATCGTGCACTCAAGTAATCATGAATCCTTGAATAATCTAGCATGGTCATTTGTCTCAGTGTGGAGGATGTCACATATACCATATTATTTGATCCAGTAAAAATAAAGGAGCTCTCATGCAGATATTCTGGATTCCTAATAACTTAGAGATATAAGGTACTTCTCACTTAATCTGCAGAATTATTTTTATAATTAAACTGATTTATAAAGACCTATAAAGACTTGCCAAATAATAATACAAACAATACAAACCTGATATGCAAGACAAATGACAGGAATTACTACAAAGACATCCACGACAGAATCTGGCCTACAAAAAAGCAAAATATTTTAATTAACACATGTTTGCCATAAATAAATAAATATTATACACATGCAGTCAAACTTTGTTGTGACAAGCATGGAAATAATGAGTCATGGCTGTAATGAGCAAAAGGCCATAATGATTTTAATTAATGCATATTCCCATACATTGTGCACTTTTATAATGAACATATTACACAGATATACCATATAAATTTTGGTAACCAGACAAACATTCTTAATTGTTCAGATAGTTCTTGGAATACCCAATTCTTGGAAAAGACAAAAATGAAAGGGGTAACTTAGCTTTTATAACCACCTGCATTGGATTATAGGCTGGTTTATAATCTAAATCATGCCCTTGGGAACCATCTCCATCCTACCCACCTCTCCAGTATCTAGCCTCCTCTTCTCCTCCCTCACTTTACCCAAACATTTTCGCAACTGTAAAATCAAACAAACTAAAACAAATTCTTCTGTCAGAAACATGTTTGCTACTAAAAGAAAGTGTCTCTTGGTTTGCAAAAAAGTTGAAATTATTTGCGAGTCAGAGCATGATGCAAAAATGTACCACACTTCAATAGTAATGACATTGTAGAAGAATAAAGATGTTTACATGTCAGCAATGAAAAACGATGTAACCAAAACAAACAAAAAAAAAAAAAAATTTAGAATGTGTGAGTTTACAAACATTGATGAAGCATTGCTTCAATGGTTCATTAGGCAAAGAAGTGCTGGATTTCTCAATAGATGATCCGATCTTGAAGGCACAAGTGGAAAAATTTGCAGAACAATTAGGACACAATGATTTTGTATGCAACAAAAGTTGGCTGAATAACTGAAATTGTGTTCATTACTAATTATTACAGAGAAATGACTGTTTAGTATTAAGTACCATATTTTTTGGCTTATAAGACATGCTTTTTTGTACCTAAAATTTATCTGAAAATTAGGATGCATCCTATAAGCGAAATATTTCTTATAAACCATTGCATCTTACAATGCATCTTATACACCAATGTGTTTTTTTTATGTATGTGCAGTTATTGTGCATCATCACTTATCAGTAATGCATGATCAGTTTGAATGGCTGTATGGTCATTAACAGTCATATATTTAAACTAGTAGTCAATAATTATTATATTTAATTTTTTTTTATAACCCATTGATTCTATGAAGCAGAGACATAGTTATACAATTGCATTTAACATAGGGTGATTGAGTATGCAAAAAAAAAAAGAATGGCAATAGGGCAGCAGAGTGTGGCACTTTGGGCCTCCGTCTATAGAAAAAATTGTACGAACTTGGAAGAAACAAGAGCAAACAATTAATAGAAGCAAATTATAAAAAACACAATTTCTGCAATTTGGCCAGAAACACAATTTCTGGCCAAATGGCCAGAAATTGAAAATTAATTAAAAACGTGGATTAATGGGTCAAAGAAAATCAGGTTTCTGCATATCCAAAATTGATTATTCAAAGAGCAAAATTATTGGCAACAGAAAGAAATATCATAGATTTTAATTTTACAGGGTCCCCATTATGGTGCTTTAGATTTATGAAGAGAAATGATTTATGCATGTGTGCAAAAACAAAAATATCACAAAAAATGCCAGACGAATTTGAAAATAAAATTATTGGTTCTTAGCCGAATCAATCACATGTAATATCCCTTAACTTAAACAAGTCATATGTCACCGAATTGAAGCCTTTGGCTCTTCATATATCTAATAAAATTATTGAGTTTCACAGATTCATCATAAATGTAGAAAACAAGACAGTTTTGAACTCTCACAGATAGCCAATATGAATGAAGTACCTTTGGCTTTTGCCTGAAACAAGAATGTTGACTCCAAAGGTAAAAAAATATTATTGTTAAAACTTCTGATCATGAAAAAACCCACTATACTGTTGTTTTGATGTGCTGTGCAGATGGAACAAAATTGCCACCTTTTTTAATTAAAAAAAAATGCAAAAATAAATAAATAAACCTCCCAAAGGAGTTTACACTCATATTCATCCAAAAGGATGGATGGATAAGGAAGGAATGAAGTTATGGATAAAGCAGGTGTCGTCCGGATGTCCTGGCAGTTTACATCAGAAACCTGCTTTGTTAGTATGGGTCAGTTTATATGCCATAAAACTGAAGCTGTTGAGAATGAATTTCGCAAAATGAACATAAAAATAGCTGTAATCCTATGAGGACTCATATCCATGCTTCAACTTTTAGATATGTTAATAAACAAACCATTTAAAGCATTTATGAGAGAAAAATGGGTCAATTGGATGCAATCTCCAAATTCTGAGGAAACATCTACAGGTAGGAGAAAGAAGGCCATGATTTCACAGGTATGCAAATGAGTAAAAAGTTCATGGAATGAAGTGAAACCTGAAATTATTATAAAATCTTTTCAAAAGTGTGGTATTAGTAATTCTCTTGATGTTAGGGAGAATGACTTATTATTTCAAGACAGCCATGACTTGGTTTCTGATGAAGAATCAAGTTCAGAAAATTTTGAGAGTAAGGATTAAGATGAATAAAGATTTAAAAAGAAGTGTAATGAAATTATAAAAAATATTTGTTTATAATATATTAGATTTTGTAATGATTTGATAATTTTTTAATGAATTTGTGATTTTTTAAGAATAATTGTTTTTTTATCTAATAAATAAATAATACATGCATCAAAATTTAAAATAAAAAAAATAATATTTACATGAAAAATTTGATGCATATTTAATGCGTCTTATACTGCGATGAATTCTTTTTCCAAAAAATTTCACATGAAAAATGTTATGCATCCAATACAATGGTGCATTTTATAAGGCAGAAAATATGGTATATGTGTTATATGGTTTTAAGATTATGGACAAATAAATTGTGTTTAATAATGAGTGTATACAAATAATAACTAGGTATGTAATTATATTATTTTTCTTTCCAATGCCTCTGTTTTTTTTTTATGAATTTTTTTATCAAGTTATTGAGAATTAAAAAAAAATAGGAAGTAGATTTAACTCATCACTGATAATGTGAGTAATGGTTATAATGAGAAACTTTTGTTGGTCTGCTGGTGCTCGTTATAACCAAGTTCAACTGTATATGTTTCATGTGATCTCACCCATGAAAGATTGTAAACCTAATTACTGCGGGTCTGCAGAGAAAATTTTTTTTCTATGTTTTATTAATTTTATATATATTCCATTTTATTTATTTTTTTACATAATCCAGAAACCCTGCCCTTGAGACCAAACATGGAACTTTTTCAATCTACTTTAAGCCTCCAATAAGCAGGACAGTAACCTCACACTGGATAATAAATTTCATCTCCCACCTAAAGATATTAAGAGATATCTATGATCACATTGAAGATTCAAACCCACAAAAATCTGTTAGTTAGAGAGTAGGTACACTAATATATATATACACACACACATATGCATACACACACACACATATATAGTTTATATGGTTTTTATAACATACAACAATTTATATGGTTTTCTTTATATTATATATATATAAATCAGGGGCGAATATTCAAACCTTTTTAATCCACGAAATATCAGTATCACCCATATTATATTTTTGCATTTATTCCCATTAAAGACTCCCCAAATTGTCTGCAGACTTCGCACGATTCCTAAAATTTAACACAATATACTGTACTAATGCTTCATTGTCCTCTTCATGAGGGTAATAAAGCATTAGTGCTTCATGAAGAAGGCACTTTCGTCGTGTAAACATTGCATCACATTCGCATTAATAGCCCGGGTGTGCTTTCGAAATGCAAACACCTTTGCGCCCTTTGAAAAGATGTAAAGAGGGCGCAGCGGGTCAAATTCTTAGCTTTCTAAAATTTTTAAACTGCTGAGAAGGTGGGGCTGGGTGAGCTAAAATTTTGAGCTCACCCAACACCTAGCGGCTGTGACTGGTTACTGTGTCAACCAATCCAATTGAATGTTGTCACTTGTCATGAGTTGAGCAATCTATATCCGATGGCTTTATTACAAACAGCTGTTACACATGTTTTCTGGAACTGAAAATTTGAAAGTGGATGTTAGGAGAAAAAAACTAAATGTTTCTCTTGCTATGCAGTATAGCATCTGATGAGGTTGTGAAGTTTTTTAAAGATATAGAGACATTTTTATTCGAGTCTTTGGAAACAACAGACAGTAAAAAAATATCTATTCCTGCATGAAAATAAATATTCTGTGTATTATAAGACGTTGATCTATAACAAAATACCAGCATATGTGAGATTGATAAGACACAAGAACCGCTGATACTAAAAAAAAAAAAAAAACTGATGAATATAGGATTCTCGAAAGTGTGGATAATTCCAATAATAATGATCAGATGTTATGTATACTGAGTCTCTCTTAGAATAGAAGTTGCTACTTCTATTCTTGTTACTATATCATCTTCTGTCAACCACATCTCAGTGATCCCAATAATCTTTGGCCAGGCTGATGCTATCAATGCCACCAATTCATCTCCTTTATTCTAGATACTCCTGGCATTAGTATAAAGCATAAAAATGTCACTGCTTCTATACTTATCATTATCCCCCCCCCTCAAGACCCCCACTGGACTCAGTGTTACCTGATGTCGTCAAACTTCTCCCAAGCACCCATTCCCACAAAAGGACACCCCTACTACCATCCACCCTGGAAATTCTAGTTTTTCTCTGCATTGACACACAATGCGTTCAGAAAACAGCAATCTCTCCAGATGTCTATGTCCTTCTTCCTTCAAATGCAAGCGGTCTCTCACATACATATATACATATCCTTTCTGTCCTCAAATGCCCTCCAAGCATCCACATGTTCCAATCCTCTCTTCTGACATATTCTGGCTATTATTATTATTATTATTATTATTATTATTATTATTATTACCACGGGCAACTTCAAGGAGTCCTTAGACTCATCGAGGGAGGCCCTAAACATCATGTCCACACAACTATTTGACATTCTCACAGTATCTATCATACCTTGCCTTGAACTCAGCTTGAACTTCAGCAGCTTATTCCACTCATTTACCACTCTAAAAGTAAAGAACCCAGCTCTAACTCCCTTACTAACCACACTCTTGCCCAGCTTCCATAGATGTCCCCTAGTCCTCCGACCACCAGTCCTAATCTCAAAAATATCCTCTGAAATAATCCTATAGAAACCCTTCAGCAATTTGAATGTCTCAATCATATCTCCTCTTTTTTGCCTATCAACCAATTTCTTCAACCCACAAATTTTCGACCTGTTCTCATTAGGTTCATTCCATAGACCTGCTATCATCTTGGTCACTCACCTCTGGATCCTCTCAACCTCCTCCCCATCAAGAAGAAACCTAGGTGACCAAATCTGGGCACACTATTATATTATGCTATTCATTATTACTGCTCTTCTGCTAAGCTCCTCATTATCATACCTGGGTAACACACACCCACTATCTTTTCTCTCTGCATTTTCTTTTGTACAACCTCAAGCATATATCTTAGATCTCTCTCTCGCCACTCAATTTACACTGCCTCTCAAGTCATTCATATCTGCAATCACAGTCATTTCATCCACTTAATTGCCATAGCCACACTTTCTATCATTCCTCCAGGCAAACACTCCTCTGGCCTATCTTGCACACCATGGATCATAGAGTTTCCATACATCACACCTCTTACCACTCTGTTCCTTGATTGCTCGCCTGTATCCCTCACTCTCTCAACTCTAATCCTTTCTCTCAGTATTCCCCTACTTCCCTGCTATCCTGGCATCACTCTACTGGTTCCAGCATTCCCTCGCATTCTTCTCGCTTCCTCTCTCTGAATGTTTCTATTCTCTCCTCTTCTATCATTCCCATACCTCTATCATTCCTTCTCTTCAACTGTTTCTATTCTCTCCTCTTCTACCATTCCCATACCTCTCTCTCTCATTCGCTCTCTTCTGCTGTTTCTATTCTCTCCTCTTCTGTCATTTCCATACCTCCCCCTCTCTCATTCCCTCTCTTCTACTGTTTCTATTCTCTTCTCTTCTATCATTTCCATACCCCCCCTCTCTCATTCCCTCTCTTCTACGGTTTCTGTTCTCTCCTCTTCTATCATTCCCATAACTCTCTCTCTCACTCCTCCTCTGATATACCTTGCATTCATCTCTTCCATTCACCTACTCTCATCTTTCATACTTCTCATCTCATTTCCCAGACATTCCACCTCTTCTTTCAACTCATTTATCTCTCTCTGAAAGTTAGTCACTCTTAATTACCATTCATCCTCCCAATCAAGACCATCTTTGAAAACTTCATAATCATTCAAGTCTTCCAAATTCCCCACTCTTATTTTTTTCATTCATATTTCAATCTTTATTCGCACCGGTCACACTACTTGTCTCTCGAGATTCCCATGCTCCTGACGCAATTAGGTCAGATATCATAACATCTAACCCACTGAATTCTTATCATTGCCTACATTTTATGCATATATGCACTCCTCCTTCTCTCACCCCTGCCACATATCCATCAGCTGGGACGCATACATGCCACAAAATCCTTTATTATGTTGCACAAAATAGAATCCTCGAATGGGGGAAAATTTGGTGACACGCCATTTGTAACTAGAGCTGTGGATGATAGACCTGCTATCATCTTGGTCACTCGCCTCTGGATCCTCTCCACCTCCTCCTCATCAAGAAGAAACCTAGGTGACCAAATCTGGGCACAGTAGTCGAGAAGAAGTCTTATCAAGGCTCAGTACAGAGGTACAATAACTTGCTTGTCTCTGCTCATCAAAGTATTTTTCAACAACCAAGTGAGTTGATGAGCTGATTTAGCCACTTTTGCAATGTGAACCCTAAACTTCATCTCCCTATCCACCAACACTCCCAAGTCCCTGGCCTCATCAATCTCCTGGAGTATAGTTCCACCAATGTGGTATACTGCTGCTAATCTTTTCACCCCAAAATGCATAACCTTACGTTTTGTCACATTAAATTGACATCCATTTTCCTTAGTCCAGAACTGCAATCTCTCCAAGTTGTCCTGCAAGATTTTGACATCTTCTGCATTCACTATTGCCCTACCCAACTTTGCATCATCAGCGAACAAATGAACTGTTCCTCTTAGATCCTTCCCTATATTGTTTATGAACACATTAAACAGCAGTGGTTCAAGAACAGAACACTGCGGCACACCACTAGTCACAGGCCGTCTTTTGGACTCTACTCCTGAATAAACTACTCTCTGATATCTCTCCATCAACCACCCACCTATCCATCTCACCAACCCTATATCCATTCCCATATGTTGTAGTTGATGGATTAGAATTCCATGTGGTATCCTGTCAAATGCCTTAGCCAGGTCCAGCAGTATCACCCATTACCCTTATCCAGTTTCAGCCGTCACTGGGTTATAAAACTTGATCAAGTTACTGAGGCATGATCTACCCTTCACAAGCCATGTTGTCCCCCTCCCTGTACAGTATCTCATTTTTATCAATCCATTCCTGTATTTTTCCCTTGACTACTTTCTCCAAGACCTTGGCAACGACTCCTGATATGCTGATTGGTCGGTAATTTGCAACAGTAGTCTTGGATCATCCTTTATGCAGTGAAACTATTTTCCCCTCTTTCCACACCTTCAAGACTAAACCAGATCCGTGACTCAGATTAAACAACATAGTCAAGGGCACTGATAATTCTGTAGCCGCTTCACGTAAGACCCGTGCCAGTATACCATCCAATCCCACAGATGTATTCACATTAAGGTTCTGTAATAGACTATTCACCTCCACTTCATTCATCACAATTCCTGTATGAACTAATGGTTCCTTCATTTTTTCAATGTGGATGATATACTCTTGCAAAGTGCTCGCTCAGTAATTCCACTATATCGACTGATTCAATGACCTTCTTACCATCGTCATTCCTTAAAATCATTCTGCCTTGTACAGTTTTTTTTTGCTTATAGCATATTGAAAGAACTGTTTGGGATTCTCTTTAGCTTGCATAGCTAGTTTTCTTTCATAATCTGCTTTTGCTTTTTTTACCACACTCATTACCCTTCTATCTTGCGCTTTATACCGTTCGTGTGCCTGCAGGTCACCTTTCTCTTTAAATTCCCTCCACACTTGTTTCTTTTTTTGCAGCTCAAGCTTAATAGTGTTATTCATCCATTTAACCCCTACTTGTTTTACTATTCGGACCCTAGGTATACAATCAGCCATAACCTCCTGTAAATGCTCCTTGACCACTTCCCATGCTCTATCGACATCCAGCCCTTGCACTTTTACATGCCATGGCACTGAACCAAGCAATCTCCTAAGCTTGTCATACTTGCCAGCACGGTAATTCCACATATACCCTGTCTTAATCGAAAATTCCACACCTTTAGCCACCACACCTGAATATGACATGAATATAACCATGTTGCCACCTATTGGTGGCAACATGGTCATATTCATTACAGTCAAATTCCCAGATGCGCTTAACAGGTCAAGCACTCTCAAACCCCTAGTATTTTCAATTACATGCTGTCTCAGATAGTTATCCCTTAATAATTGAATAAAATCTAGTTCCTTCCTCACATGTGTCCTCTACTCCTTCCAATCAATGTTACCATAGTTGAAATCCCCATAATAATTACTCTCCTTCCACTCATTGCTTCTATTTGTTTATGCATACTGTCTCCACCATCTATTCCATCACCTGGTCTATAGCAGCACCGAACTGTATATTTTGTTCTGCCAGTCTCAATCTCACACCAAATAGCCTCAAATGAGCTCTTTTCACTATCCTGCAATACAACTTCAATTCTCACATTGGCTGCAGTTCATCAGCTATCATCAATAACACCTCCCCATTTTATTCTCTCTGTCCCTCCTAAACACACTATAACCTATACATTCTATCCCACTAACTCTATCCCACTAACTATATCATCTTCCATCAGCCATGTTTCACTAATGCCAATAACCTGTGGCCAGGAAGAGCCAATCAAAGCCAAAAATTCTTCCTAAAGAACACTTATGTTACTGAGAAAATAAAAATGTAGCACAATTCGCAACAGGGTCACACTATACACTGTTTAAAAACTTTTTTTTATCACAGCTCAAATCCACCACCACATGCCTCAGCGACTCTAGCGCCATCCCCAAGGATCCCAAAACACTATACTAGTGACCTTCCTTTTATGGTATGCCATTGCTCCATTAACAACCTGCTGATACCTGTCCAACAGCCAATCAGCTATCCAACTTACTAGTCTGTTATCTAATCCCATCTATTTAGCTACTACTTTGTCATGTGGCAGTCTATCAAAGCCCTTATAAAAGTCCAAGTACACCCTTGTTGTAATACATAAGCAGATTGCTGAAATATGACCTTCCCCTAACAAACTCATGCTGACCATCACAAAGAATACTGCTATTATCAACCTGCTTCTGAATCCTAGTCCTCACCAACTTCATTAACATCTTAAAAGAAAACAAACTTAATATTTTTAAATCAACTCAACCAGATATAGTAGATAAACAAAATGTCAACTTACACTGTTTTAATTCTCCCTGGATGTATTTCTTTTGCATAGTATTCATACACTGTCAGAAGAATGGGATATAGCATTGCAAAAATGCCTAAATACCTAAAAAAAAAAAAAAAAAATAATAATAATAATAATAATAATAAATAAAAAAACATTAAAAATCAGAGTACTAATAAAATTATACATTTGTACAATAGCTAGATTTCTGAAAATTATTTTCACATAGCTCCAATTATTGATACCAGTATAACATCAAAGCCTAGTGGGAGTACTCATAATGACTGCAGCTAAATTAAATTTGACTCAGATGGTTATGGTAATATAAATAATCATACAAGTAATTTGTTTGAATCTGTTTAGTGTGAGATAGACATTAACAGGACAAAATATGGTTCAGGTGCTCAGATCACAGATCTGGATTATCTGCAGAAAACTGCAACCTGCATAGAGATATAAACTTCATGGATACAAATAGAAATGTCATTATAAATCTCACTGTAAATGAGATGACTATTATGGCTCAAATAGTGAACATAATCATGTTGTTTTAACTTGGGAGGTGAAAATCATGTGAGAGCTGTGATAAAAAAGGAGTATATGTAGAACTAATAAGCAAGTGATTGTAATAAGATAATAAGCTGAGAAGGTACCTTGCAGCCTTGCCCTAGCATGAAGACAGCATAGTAGAGGAATCAGTACACAAAGACTGTCTTAAGGAAACTATATCTGACAACATCCTCAGGGTTAGGAAAATAAATCACATAATAGTAAATGGAGCAACAAAATGAAAAGAAACATTTTAGATCCAGTATAGGGAGAAACACAATGACAGCCATGGTGAAGAAGGCAAAATGGAAAGAAGTTAGTGGATCAGTCTAAAGGGAAAAGTGAGAACTTTTTTAAATGAGTGGAAAGACTTATGTATTGGCAGTATATGTTAGTTTATTTTAACTACATTGATTATAACAGAGATAATAAGAAAATAATTAATATTTATTAACCTTACAGGCTGATATTTTGATAGTATTATATCCAGCATCTTTTAGTGCACAAGAACAGTTAATCACAGTACACTAAACAACAACAATTTGGTATAACAGTAGTACTAGTTTAAAAAAAAAAAAATGTAATGGACAACACAAGAAACTAAAGTCCTAATTGGTGCCATCTATGTTGGAAAAAGAGAGAAAAACAAGTGTTAATTAGATATTAAAATGACTGTCTCCCAGATTTTTGGTAAATTTATACAGCCATGCTTGCTTGTTGAGATTTGGAGTGTGTTTTAAATTTGATTGATTACAAAAACAATCTCTTTGACTTATAAAGATTTCTGTGTAGCATAATAAATTTAGTTTAATCCTTTATCCAAGTGTAAGCAAACAAAGTTTGCACCTGAAGTATCTTCAGGACTGGAGCAACTCATAGTAAAGGTGGACCAAGCTCTCATCACTCCTTGTCTTAGTATCTCCCATAATGCAAAACACATCTCCTTGCAGACACGTATAATGCTATGCATTAAGGGAAGGGCCACTACCCAGTTTCTGTGTAACACTTTTGATTTCTTCCATTTGATCCTGTGTGAAGGGATACCCAAGGCATAATCTGCTAGACCTGACTTGCCATAACAATAGTGCAGAATGTATTTTTTATGTTGACCGAGGTGGATGTCAACAGTTCTTCCTGTCTGTCCATAGTAAGCCAGGTCACAAGAACAGGGCACTTCATATAACCTCTGGATTTGATAAAGAAGAGAGTTTGTCCTTAGGTAAACAGATGAGAGTTGCCAATTTGACATATGGTATAAATTAGGTACGTAACTAATATTTATTAAGCACTCTAAACATCTTTTCAGATGTGCCTTGAATGTATGAGATGGTAACAGTTTTGCTTTAATCTTGTGTGATAGGCAATGGAGGGGATTTCTGGGGAGCATTTAGTATTTTTTTGCTATCCAGCTCAACAGTTATGGTATCCTAAAAACACTCATTTATAGAGCTATCTGTTCCAATGGCAATGCTTTTATCAGTGAATGCACTCTGTCACACTTTCTTAACCAATGGATATAATTCTCATACGATATTTCATTCTATTCACCTCTATCTCACACTCTAGACTGCCTCAAAACTGCTACCACTATTTCCCCCATTGCATCTCTACCTTATATGAACATAACTCTTTTTCTCTCATCAATACTACTCCACCTCCCTTTTCACCCTTTCTATCTTCACAATATTCATCATACCCTTCCATCTCTATTCCTGTCAGGATGTCATCCTTATCCAGCCTGTCACTTATTCCAACAATTTTTGGGTTAACAAACTCAATCAATGCAACCATTTTATTTCCCTTGTTTCTGATACCTCTATCATTCATATATAAACATAACAGCTCATTTCTATATTACGTTTCACAGCTACCACTTATTAGATGTAACTTCTCCATACCCTTCCCCAAGCCACACACACACTGAGTCTCCCTCGTTTCCCTGTTTGTCTTGCATACTTGTTCTCTCGTTCTCTACACTCATGCTACCCATTTCTTCATTCATAAGTGCCACTTCAATTTTTCCTTCCTTATCTCCCGCTCTTTCGTTTCACTTCTTACTTGCTCAGATTCATTATCTGCATTCATTACTCTCTATCTCTCTTCCAGCAGCAGTTTCTCCAAATGACTCACACCAAAATCATTCAAATATGGTCCATCACTCTTATACAATTCAATTCTTCTTTCGAAACTCATTCCAAACATTAACAAACTGCATTCCTTTCTCTTCACACATTTCTGCTAACATATCATTCAGAATTCTTGCCCTCTGTTTTATCTCATCGCTCTCATACCTGGGAAACACACTGACTACCTTTCCTATCACACTATTATCTTTTATCCTTCTCAACAACCTCCTGACATCTCGTACATTCTCCTTGTTCCCAGTCAAGTCATTTGTTCCTACTACCATTACCAAATCCTTTGCTCACTTAGTGCTCATATCCAACACCTCAATCACTCTATTCATTTTACCTCCCAGAAAACAAACCTTGTGCATCTTCTCATTTACTACACCTCTAATAATTGAATTGTCATACAATGATGCCACTTGCAGGTCTTTCATTACCTTTTTCATGCCAACTTCATTTGTTTTTCAACTTCTTCACCCTTCCATATATATATATCTCCAATTCCTTCATTTCACTCTGAATCTGCCTCATCTCTTGCCTCATCTTCACCAACTCAGCTTTCTAATCTTGTGATTTTTTTTTTTGCTATTATTCACTCTCACTATTTTATCACCAGTCACACAAGCTTGTTTGCCACCAACCCCGCTCACCACTTTACCGTTAATGGTGCTCTGTTTTTCAACATCATTATTGGCCGCTTTATGAACTTTCAAAGTTTTTTTCCTCACTGTCACTTCCATGCTCTCTGAACATTTGCACAATCTTCAACTGCTGTGTCAGTTGCAATGCCATGTTCCTTATTTAAACAAGTTTCACTCAAATTTAAGCAAGCTTCATGGTTCATCGGCATATTGCATTTCCTACATACCTACACTTGTTCTTTTCTCTTATTCAGCCTCTCCTGCTGCAACATTTTTCCAGACATACGTACTACATTCATGGTGCCATACCATTTTTGAGATTTGTCTTCCATGCAGACCTACAGAGTGATTTGCTTTTCACTGCCATGTTGTATCAGTGTGCTAACAAAAACAATCAATTTATAAAATTATTGCCTAAAGATATTTATCCAAACACAGCATACCAACTCAAATATTGCATAGTAATACTTAATCTACAATTTAGACAATATCAGCATACATTGAAATATGAAATTTACTTATCTTACTGCAGCCCACATGACAACCAATGTTTAACTTGCACACTATCACCACTAAATAATACATTACAAAAAGGCACAACTTTTAACTTTGGTTATACAAAACAATGACTTGTTTTCAGAATGTACAAAGATAAAATCTTGTGCCCAATTTGCAATGTGTTATTTCTAGTTTCTTATATGTTTATCCTAATAATGTCAATGAAGTGCAGTTGGTGAACGTTGGTGGTAAAGTTGTATCAACAACTTTATAACTAATTTAGAATTTGACATATATAAAGTAGGCATAAGTCATGCTTAGTTAAACAAAAATCAAACATGACACCTCCATGGAACTAAAGGATTCATTACTGGAGACTAGTATATAATTTCTTGAATTTCTGAGGCATTACATATATATCACATTATTAAATGTGATATATATGTGATGGAAGAATCATTAAAAGTGGTTCAGATTTAAGAATAACTGGGAAGAAACATGAAACCTTGTTTCAATCACACTCTCCAACAATGTTCTTAAATTTGAGCCACTTAACACCATTGGAGAATATAACTGAAACAAGGTTTCATTACTGCAGAGTTTGGTGGATAGAAGAAGGAGAGGTGATATGATTGAGACTTTTAAACTGTTGAGAGGTGGTTAGCGGGTTGACACTGGGGAGTTCTTTCGCTTGGTTGAACAGCGGTAAGGAGTGATGACAAGAGGCCATTCCTGGAAGTTACGAAAGGAAACTGTGAGCGAGAGGGTGAGGAGTGGTTTCTTTGCATGGAGGGTGGTTGAACCATGGAATGTGGAATGCATTGCCTGATGGAGTGGTGAGAGTGAGAACGGTCAATGAGTTTAAGGAGTGGTACGATAGACTTTGTGTTTCTTAGGGGGGGGATCTCCCCTCGATGAGTCTTGACAGACTTTATGTTCTTAGGAAGGACCTCCCATGATGAGTCTTTTGACTTCATGGAGGCCTGAATAATAATAATAATAATAATAATAATAATAATCTAATCCTAAGCATGCAACTGATTTTGAGCATGTGTTGGTTGACTAGGGCTAGAACCAGCAGGTTAAGGAACAGCTTTAAGTAATTGAAAGTGGAGTGGGAAGAGAGAGAAGCAAGGTGGCATTTTTCCAATATATTCTGTTGTAGGTATCCAACTTATCCAAATCAAGTCCTGAGCAACCATAGTAGTGGTATGATGTAGTCTTTGCGTTAAGATGTTAGCTATCCTGTCTGTTTGGCCATAGTAAAAAATTTAAGAAAAGTATATGGTCATTAGTTCTTCAATCAATTCTTCTTCAATGAAAATTGGGTACAAAAAAATTGCCATCACTTCTTCAGGATTTTTGCCAGCTTCTCAGATGTACAGTAGTAGAGATGATAGTTTGAGATGATAGTTTACTGTACTGTGTTTTGGCATAGGGACTATATCCATTGGCTAAGAAGATATTGTTTATGTGGTTAGTTAAGTTCACTGGTGAGGGCATGATCATCAGAGCAAATTAATTTTATCCTGTTAACTAAAGTTTTTATGATGACATGCTTTTGAGAGGATGGTATGATATTTTGTGTATTTATCTGCCTGTGTGTGTGGTTTTCTGTAGACCAAGACCATCAAAGATCTATCTAGTTGATGTGTAATCAGAGTATCTAGTAAGGGCAGACTGTTTTTTTTTTTTTTTCAAACGTGAATTGGATCCTGGGATGTTGACTGTTAAGATGAAAACGACATTCAATATGTCTGGACTGTGTGGCCAAATGGAGAACACACCATCTACATAGAATATCTACAGCAGGTTTGTGTAAGGTGGGGTTTAGAGCTTTCCTTTCCAACATCTTTATAAGAAGATGGTCAGGAGTGGAGAAAATGAAGACTATGGCTATATCCTCCATTTATTTGTAGAATTTTCCTTGCCAAATGAAATGACCTTAGTTCATGGCAAAATGAAGCAAGACTGAAGCATCAGGAGGAATTTCAGCCTTGATTAAGTCAACAGTGTTTTTAGGAAGGATGATAGTGAACATTCTCCATGGAGTCATAAGATTCATCATGGGAGACCCACACTACACATAATACCTATTATACCTCTCCTTAAACTCATTCACAATCAGAATCCTCATAGCTACTTCTGGCAATTCATTCCACTCTCTCTTCTAGTCTGCACAGCCTTACTAACCACACTCTTACACAATTTCCAGGGTTGATCCCTAGTTTTCTCTATCCATCATGCATTGAAAAATTTATTTTTTTGCATCAATCACATAGAACCCTTGTAATATCTTATCAATTTCTATCATGTCCTCTCTCTTACAGCTGTCAACTAAACTTTGCAATCCACACTTCTGCAACCTATTCTCATGGAGAGCATTATACAGAAGTGTGGATTGCAAAGTTTAGTCAAAGTTTAGTTAAACCTGTCACCAGCTTGGTCACCAAATCCTCTCTACCACCACCACCCAATCTCCAAGAAATGCAGGTGGCCAAATCTGTACACAGTAGGAATTTGTTTTGATTCAGCTGAAGCATAGCCTTATAAAAAGAGATAATAACCTTCCTATATTGGCTTGTTAGTATGTTTTAACATTTGAGTAATCCTTTGAGATATTTTGCCAACTTTTGCAATATGCCCCTGAACTTTCTGTCTGCAATCACTTTCAAATGCCTAGCTTTATCAATTTACTGCAATTCAGTCAATCCATCAATGTGATATACAGTATGTAATTTTTTCAATCAAAGTGCATAACTTTGATTTTGCAACATTAAATTGATAACCATTATCCCTTGCCTGCAATTCCAATTTATTTAAATCAAATTGCAGGATATCTACATCACCTTTTTATCAATTATCCCTCCCCAGTTTTGCATCATCAACAAACAAATGAATATCCCACCCTTAAATCATTCCTTATCATTAATATACAAATTAAAGAGTAGTGCCCTAGCAGTACAGCATCCAAAGGCACACCACAAGTCACTCTCATTCTCCTAGATTCCACTCCACCATATACCAATCTCTGGTTCTGTCTATCTGTTAGCCACCACTATCTCATCCATGCCACAAGCTTCATATTCATTCCCTTTTGCTTCAACCTTTGTAATAGTTTTCCATGTGGTACTCTGAGAAATGCCTTTGCAAAGTCTAGAAGTATCATGGTATAACTATTTTCCGTATTGCTGCCATTATATTATAAAATGTGAGTAAATTAGTAAGGCAGGACCTACCTTTTACAAAGCCATGCTGCCCACCATAGAGTATCATATTCCTTTCTGCCCACTGCTGGATTTTATCTTTAACCAACTACTCCTGAGATATTAACTGGTCTGCAATTTGCTACTTCTGTCTTAGAACTACTTTTATGACTCATAAAAACCCTTAAAATCCACTTTACCAACATCCGTGGCCTAAACTCCAACCTTAATAGTGTTCACTACCACTTGCAGTTTACCAAATCCCACCTACTCTTTCTGTCAGAAACTCAGGTCTCATCTCCCTCCAGCACTATTCATCTGAACTTTCTCATCTACACACGCTTTAACTCCTTTAGACCCAAGGGTGGCATCTGTGCATACATCCACTCCGACATACCTTGCCAGAGAGTCCAACCTAGAATTGCCCAACTTTGATCTTCTCTGGATGAAAATATCCCTATACAACTCAGTCAAATTCATATGCTGTCTCTATCGCTCCCAAATGCAACCAACCACTCTGAGCTCTTTAATTTTCTCTCCCTAAAAATTGGCTTTCTCCAGTCCCACTTTCCCAACAGTGAAATCACCCTCTTAGGAGATTTTAATGTCCACGATACTGGCTTTCCTCCTCCAGCTGTACAGCTCTTGCAGGCAGAGATGATGAAATATTCGGCATCACTAATGACCTTACACAACTCATTCAGATGCCAACCAGAATACCTGATAACCCAAACCACTCTCCAAACATCCTAGACCTCTTCCTGACCAATGACCTTTCAAAATACACAGTGAATGTAGAGGTCCCACTAGGCAATTCTGACTACAACCTAGTGCTCATCTTCTCTCCCCATGAAACAACACTTACACAGCCACTCTCATACAAGAATAGTTTGGCATTATAACAGTGCCAAGTGGGACAGCCTCTGCAACTTCTATGCCTCATCCCAATGGTTAGACTATTGCTTCTGACCTTCCAACCCAAACACATGCACTGAACTCATGACCATAGTAATCCTCACAGGCATGGAATCAGACATTCTCCACAATACTCTGACCTGCCATTCCCTAACAAACCTTAGTTTTCCAAAAGATGTGCCAAGGCAGTACAAATAAAAAACCAAACATACCATCACTGGCTCAGATCAAGAACTCCATCCTCCCTTAGAGCTTATACCCAAGCCTGAAATAAATGCAAAAAAATAATCAATGCTTCCAAAACTGAGTTCGAAAGAGCAAAAAAAGCAGGAAATTAGCAGCCTGTCCAAATGGCAGCTGAGCCTTTTGGTCTCTCGCCAAAGCAATCGGCTGTAACTTCTGCCAAACACTATTTCCCACCTCTATCATATCCAGATGGTTCCATTGCATCATCTCCTACAGAAAAGGCTAATCTCCTGGCCTCACGCTTTGCCTCCAATGCATGCACAATCGACAATAGCAAATGTCCCCCAACCATTCCAGATGCCCAACATATCCTTTTTGCCAGAAATAGATCAGCAAAATACTGTCTAAATTAGACATAAAAAAGTCTCCTGGCCCTGATGGCATTCCTCCAATTGTCCTGAAGGCTTGCACACCAGAACTGTCTCCTGTCCTATGTCACTTATATATACTGTCTTACTCCATGGGTCCCAAAACGGGCGAAAAGTCACTGCTGTCCAACTACCCCCATCTCACTCACCTCAGTCCTGTCTAAAGTAATGGAAAAAATCATCAATTCCCAACTTCTACACTATCTTGAAGCTACCTGTCTAATAAATGACTGCCAGTATGGATTCTGTCACTGCTGATCAACAAGAGATCTGCTCACATATGTCACCCATCTCTGGTCAAATCCATGGAGAAGTTTTCATTACTGTATTTAGTTTTATTTCATTTTATCTAGTGTACTTAAAGTTTTGTTTTGCTTGTAATTGTTTATACTCCCTAATACTTGGCATTTATTTTTGAAACTAATTTGAATAATTAATGATTATGCTAGTAGTCCCTCGGTAGTAACAAATGATGGCGGATTCAGCTGCAGTCGCAAATGGCGTGTCACCAAGTCCTCTGCCATTTAGGCACTCTATTATAAGCAATATAATAAGGGAGTTTGTGGCATGCAGTATTTGCGGCATGTATGCATCTCAGGAATTGGATATCTGGCTTGTGAGAGAGAGGATGGGGTGCGTGTGTGTTTAAAGTGCAGGCAGTGGAAGGAAATAAATGCAGCAGATATCTCAATAATCGATCTTGTTGCTCCAGGAACGGGAAACTAATACAGGAAGATGAGTAGTGTGATAGGAGAGAATGAAGAAAAAAATGTGAATGAGAAAATAATAGTTGATAGTGTAGAAGGCGTGAGTGACTGTGAAAATTTAGATGGTTTTGTTTGGGAGAGTGAATTTCAATTTAGAGTGACTGACCTGCAGAAGGAGATAAAGGAGATGAAAGGGGAGGTGGAATATCTTGGGAGAAGTATGATAAGCATGAAAGATGAGATTAGAAGAATGGAAGAGATAAATGCAAGGCAAATCGGAGTGAGGCAAATAGGTGAGAGAGAGAGAGAGAGAGAGTTTTGCGAATAATAGGAGAGGAGAGAAATTTGTGATTGATAAAAGAGGAGAGAATTAAATTGGATATGGAAATGGAAATGGAAAGAATGGAAACAGGAGAGAGAGGTATGCGAATGCTAGAAGAGGAGAGAATAGAAACAGTAGGAGAGAATGGAAACAGTAGGAGAGACGGAATGAGAGAGAGGTATGGCAGTGCTAGAAGAGGAGAGAATGGAATAAGAGAGCAATATGGAAGAGTGCTAGAAGAGGAGAAAATGGAAACAGTAGGAGAGAGGTATGGCAGTGCTAGAAGAGGAGAGAATGGAAACAGTAGGAGAGAGAGGCAGGGGAGTGCTAGAGGAGGAGAGAATGGAAACAGTAGGAGAGACGGAATGAGAGAGAGGTATGGCAGTGCTAGAAGAGGAGAGAATGGAATGAGAGAGCAGTATGGGAGTGCTAGAAGAGGAGAAAATGGAAACAGTAGGAGAGAGGTATGGGAGTGCTAGAGGAGGAGAGAATGGAAACAGTAGGAGAGAATGGAAACAGTAGGAGAGAGAGGTATGGGAATGGTAGAAGAGAGAATAGCAGTAGAGGAGAGGGAAGGAGAGAGACCTATGAGAATGAAAGAAGAGGAGAGAATGGAAACAGTAGGAGAGACGGAATGAGAGAGAGAGGCATGGGAGTGCTAGAAGAGGAGCGAATGGAAACAGTAGGAAGACAGAATGAGAGAGAGAGGTATGGCAGTGATAGAAGAGGAGAGAATGGAATAAGAGAGCAGTATGGGAGAGTGCTAGAAGAGGAGAAAATGGAAACAGTAGGAGAGAGGGAATGGTAAGAGGTATAATGTATTGCGACTCAATGATCCGTGGTGTTCAAGATAGGATGCGTGAGGAGTGTTTGTCAGGAGGAACAATAGAAAGAGTGGCTATGGCAATTAAGAGAGGTGAAAGGGTGGATGAGATGATTGTGATGATAGGAACAAATGACTTGAGTGGTGGTGTAAATAGGGCAGCAAGAGATATGAGATTCTTGCTTGAGGTGGTACGAAAGAAGACATGAGGAAAGATAGTGTGTGTGTTGCCTAGGTATAATAATGACGAACTGAGCAGAAGAGGTAATATTGAATGACATAATAGCTAGAATGTGTGACAAGAGAGGACTGGAATATGTGGATGCTTGAAGTGCGTTTGAGGGCAGAGAGGAATTGTATGCAAGAGACCACTTACATTTGAATGAGGAAGGACGTAAGCATCTGGAGAGATTGCTGTTCTGAAAAAGTCAGTGTGTGTGTGTCCCAGGGAGGGAGGATGGTCGCAGGGGTGGCCTCTTGTGGGAATGGGTACTTGGGAGAAGCGGGATGACAATGGGTAACACTGAGCCCAGTGGAGTCTAGAGGGGATAATGCTGGGTATAGAAACAATGGCAATATATGCTATATACTAATGCAAAGAGTATCTGGAATAAGGGAGAGGAATTGGTGGTGCAGATAGCATAAGCCCGGCCAAAAATTATTGGGATCACTGAGACGTGGTTGATAGAAGAGAATATAATAACAGGAATAGAAGTCGCTGGGTACAGCAGGATAGGAAGGGTAAGTGTGGTGGTGGAGTACTGCTTATGATTAGTGATGACCTATGTCCTCTAAGAGTGGAGACTTTGGAAGGCAGTGACATTAATGATTTTGAAAGCATATGGTGTGAGGTAGAGGTGGGTAAGACATGATATATAGTGGGGGGTGTTGTTACAGACCCAGGAGTACAGAGGGTGGGGACCAGGAAATGTTTAGACAGTTGGGTTTGGCAAGTGCAAGAAGAATGATTGGGGAGGGGGAGATGCATGTAGCAATACGGGGAATGGAATTTCTAGAATTCTTAAGGGACAAATGTCTTAGGCAACATGTAATAGAGGGAACAAAAGGTTCAAGAATTTTGGATTTGGTTATAGCATCAGAAGAGTTGATAATAACTGAGATGACATCTCCCCCACCAGTTGGAGAGAGTGCCGATATGGTTTTGACCTGGAAAATGAATAGACATGCAGGAGTATCAAAAAGACAGGAACGTATGTGGAATTATAAGGCAGGTGATTATAATAGTCTAAAACATCAACTTGGGGAAGTTTCATGGAGGAAGGAATTGGAAGGCGGGATATCATTAGTGCGTGGGAAATTATGAAAGAATATTTGTTAGCAGCAATGGTAAGTTGTATACCATGAGTGAACAAGAGGACACAATTTGGAGTAAAGTGGATGACAAACAATATTAAACAGGAATTGCATGAGAAAAAGAGGCTGTGGAAGAGATATAAGGAGACAGGAGAAGAGAAGATGCATGAAGAGTATAAGACACAGGCCAGAAGAGTGACTAGTATGGTAAGGAAGATGAAACTGGAATATGAGAGGAGATTAGCCCTAAGATCCAAAGAAAATCCTAGGGAATATTTTAAATATGTGGCCAGTAGGAGGAGAAATGACTGTGGAAGAATGATATTGTGGGATAAAAATGGGAATAGAGTGACTGATGCAGCAGACATAGCAGAATTGTTCAATGAACACTTTATTGGAGTATTTCATCCTGGAGGAGTCAGTTTTAATGCTAGAGGGATAGGGCAGGTTCAAAGTTTAGAGGTACAGGAGGAAAGTGTGTTTCAAATACTGAGTACTCTGGATGTCAGTAAAGCTGTGGGACTGGATGGTATTTCACCACGAGTTTTGAGAGAATGTGCTAGCGAACTAACAGTGCCTTTGACCTGGCTTTTCAATGAAAGTCTGGCTGCTGGAAAGGTGCCCATGGAAGGAAGGTAAGATAGTGCCATTGCATAAGAGTGGTAGCAGACTGGAAGTGTCTACTTATAGACCAGTTTGTGTGTCATCAGTAGTTAATAAGATCTTGGAGAAAGTAGCGAAGGACCGTATACAGCATTACCCTCAGATAACATTACCTGAGGGTAATGTTATCTGTGAGAGTCAACATGGATTTGTGAAGGGGCGCTCATGTTTTAACAATATGCTAGCCTTTTATGATAAAGTTACAAGAACATTAGATGAGGGAAAGGCATATACTGCCATTTTCTTAGACTTAGCGAAGGCATTTGACAGAGTGCCACATGATAAGCTGATATTTAAGTTGCAACACATGGGTCTGCATGTCAGATTGGTCAACTGGATTCAGGATTGGCTGTCCGATAGGTATTATCAGAGAGTTGTGTATGATGGGGCAGTTTCAAGGAAGCAGAGGGTTACAAGTGGGGTCCCACAGGGCTCAGTACTGGGAACCTATATTGTTAACCTTTATATCAATGACATTGTCAGTGGATTGCAAGGGGATATTCAGTTGTTTGCAGATGATGCGAAGCTGGGAAGGATTATTAGTAATAGTGCAGATGTGGTAGCCCTGCAAGAGGATTTGAATAAGCTAGATAGATGGGCAAATGAATGGGGGTGTCAGTTTAATGCAGCAAAATGTAAGATCTTGAGGTTTGGGAAACATCGATGGGACACTGCATACTCTATGGGAGGAATTATACTGGAGGAAGTAGGGGAGACAAGAGATCTTGGGGTTGATGAATGATAGAAACCTGAAATTTAGGGCACATATTGCAAAGATGGCAAAGGTAACACAGAGGATTGCTACAATAATGAGAAGGACACTGACCTGCAGAGATAAAAGCGTTATCATTCCGTTGTATAAGACCCTGCTCAGACCACACTTGAACTATTGTTCTCAGATTTGGTCCCCAAGATTTGAAGGGGATAAATTAACTATGGAAAGGGTACAAAGGCAGATAACAAAGATGGTTTCAGGACTGTACAAGGATTGTTATGAGGATCGGCTGAGGGAATGTGGACTGCAGAGTTTGGTGGATAGAAGAAGGAGAGGTGATATGATTGAGACTTTTAAACTGTTGAGAGGTGGTTACAGGGTTGACACTGGGGAGTTCTTTCGCTTAGTTGAACAGCGGTAAGGAGTGATGACAAGAGGCCATATCCCTGGAAGTTACGAAAGGAAACTGTGAGCAAGAGGGTGAGGAGTGGTTTCTTTGCATGGAGGGTGGTTGAACCATGGAATGCATTGCCTAATGGAATGGTGAGAGTGAGAACGGTCAATGAGTTCAAGGAGTGGTATGATAGACTTTGTGTTTCTTAGGGGGGGACCTCCCCTCAATGAGTCTTGATAGACTTTGTGTTTCTTAGGAAGGACCTCCCACGATGAGTCTTGACTCCATGGAGGCCTGAATAATAATAATAATAAATCTCAAGTGGTTGGACTTGATATTTCCAAGGCGTTTGACCAGGTCTGCCACAAAAAGAACAAAGCAAACTGCTATTGTTTGGTCTATCTCAAGACCTCTGTAATTGGATTGCCAGCTTTCTATCTGGACACTCACTGTGTGTGGTGGTGGTGGTGGTGGATGGCTCCTTATCCTCTCACCATTCAACTAATGCTGGGATTCCTCAAGGTTCTGTCCTCTCGCCAATCCTCTTCCTACTATATATCAATGACCTACTTCAGCTTACCTCCAACCCAATACACAGTTTTGCAGATGACATCACATTGCACTCACCCTTTCTTTTGATAAACTTTACTCCACACAACTCACCTCGACTTAGATCAGCAACCACCACTTCCCTTAATTCAGACCTCCAAGCCATCCTCTAATAGGGTTCAGATAACCTAGTCAATTTCAATGCAAATAAAACCCAGTACTGTCTCATTTCTCATAAAAAAGAACCAGTTTCTCCCAGTATTATTTTTGACAATACCCAAATTTCCAGACAATCTGAGATTTCTCTTCTTGGAATTACCCTATCATCAAGCCTCTCCTGGCATACACACATAATAACTCAGCTTCTAAAAAACTAAGATTTCTCTTTCACTCAAGACATTATTTCATCATTGAACAGCTATTAACCTTATACAAATCACAAATCCACCCAGCCATCGAATACTGTTCCCACATATGGAGTGGGGCCCCCAAAAGCTCCTTCAAATTGCTCGACTCCATACAGAGGAGAGCAATCAGACTTATTAATGACCCATCTCTTACCAACTCACTCCCCCCAAATTTCACACAGACGATTGGTCTCTGCACTATGTGTCTTCTACAAATATTTCCATGGAAAATGGTCATACGAAATAGCATCAATAATTCCCCCACTTAGTACTATGCTCATTGGAACACATGCAGCTGCTACTCAACATCCCTACACAGTGCACCTCGAAACCCATAGAACCAGTTTCTTCTCCTCCTTCATCCCTGCAACCGCTATACTATGGAACAGTCTTCCCCTTGATGTGTTCCCTAGGGAATACAATTTACAGTCATTCAAATCTAATGTGAAACATGTACCTTCTTTCCTAACCCATACACGGTACTAATGTACTATAGGTTGATCTAGCAACCTCTCATGTATGGACCCAACATAAAAAAAAATGTAATAAAACATTGGGACCTTGCCAGAGCTGAGACTTAGATTAAACAACTTTGTCAAAAGCTGTTTAATCTAATTGTCAGTGGCACTGCCAATTATCTTGCATATTCACATGACACACACAAGCCAACATACCATCCAGTCCCACTTCTATATTCACACTGATATATTTCAATATGCTGAGCACCTTCTGTTTATCTACTTCAATTCTGAAATCAGTCTGTCCTATCAGCAAATGCAAAGTTTCCACTTGGATGATACACCAATGCAAGATAATCATTCAGCAACTCAGCTATTTCTCCTGCTTGTCACCTTCCTGCCATCAGCATTGATTAAAGTCATCACTCCATAGTGATTCTTCCTCTTAATTTATCCATAATGAAAAAACTGTTTTAGATTTATTTTGACCTATTTAGACCTATTTTGTCTGATTTGGCCTTTCTTGCCATATTGCTCAAACTTCTTGCTTGCACTTTGCACTGCCTCCAAGTATGCTGATAATCTTTTTTCTTTGTATTTCTCCCACAATGTTTTCCTTTTTTGCAGCACCTGCTTTATATCTCTACTCAACCACTTAACCACCACTGGGTCTATCCTCTTGACCATGCATGAGTATTTCTCTCAAACTATACCTGACCACTTCCTATGCACAACTACCATTCTTTCTTTGTAGCTTCTTAAGCCATGCCACTGCTCCAAGAAGCCGCCTAAGTCTGTCATTATTACCAGCTTTACAGTTCAACATGAACCCTCTCAACAGGGAATTCCACATGTTTAGTAACCTCCCAGAACAAGACTGCAAGGTCACTTTCCCTGACTTGAAATAGGGTGTCTACCATGGTTATGGATAGCTCTTGTGATTCTATTACCAGATCCAACATTCTCAAACCCCTGGTCCTCTCCATAACATGTTGTTTCAGGTAATTATCTCTTAGTAACTTATATTAAGTTACTTAGTTAGTAAATTTAACTGTATAAATTCTGCTTCCATCTTGCCACGTCCTCGTAGTTAAAGTTCTCCATAACTGCTTGGCCTACACCACTCATTGAGCTAATCTGCCAGTGTATGGCATCCACATCTTCCTGCAGACCCCCCCCCCAGATTATAGCTACAACCAACAATATATTTTGTCTTATTGGTTTGTATTTTGCACCCAGATAGCCTCAAATGAACCATCGCCCCAAGCCTTCTTAGCTTCTATTTTTGTTGGTTGAAGTTCTTCAGCTATCATCAGCAATATCCCAGCTTCTGTCCTGTCAACCAAATCTCAATGACGCCTATAATTTTAGGCCAAGCCGAGCTGACAATGACAAAACTCCTCTCCTTTATATCACTGGGATTTAAAGGATATGAAGTAACTGTAGAGAGAGAGAGAGAGAGAGAGAGAGAAAACAGAAGTGAGTAACAAAAATTATATTGGGACTGCAGAAGAGTGGTTATGAGAATAGATTGGGAGCATGCAATCTACATAGTTTGGTAGACAGAAGACAAAGGGGTAATATTATTAAGAAATTTAAGCTGTTGAGAAGTTATTTACCAGATTGACACAGAGAGATTTTTCATATGGTAGAACAAGGGGAAAAGAGCAAGAACAAGAACAACAGACCATCACTAGAAGTTGAGAAAGGAAGTAGTGACTACGAGGGTAAGAAGTATATTTTTTTGCATGGAGAGTGGTAAGATCATGAAATGTACTGCTCAAGAGAGTGATGGAAGTGCAAACAATAAATGAATTTAAGGAGCTATATGATAAACTGCGTTGTCTAAGGCAGACTTTCCACAATGAGTCATATGGTCCAATAGAGTTCCAGATTAATAATAATATTATTATTAGGAAGCATTCTGATTATAAATCATAATTTGCTTTCAGTTTTACTTACCCAGCATACTTCAGAAAGTCTAACCTCTGGAAGTAGCACATTGGAAGTATTAGACATATTCCTGTTGCACAAATTGTGTATTTCCGTTGTAGGAACCAGTCTTGACAGAATGTATCCCCAAGAGCAGAAAATAAAACTATTGAAAAGGAAAAAACACGTATATTTTAAAATTCTGGATAAAAATAAAGTATCCAATGCATTAATTCATATAGTACAACAGAGGAGGCTATGTTATTAGCAATATTCTTGTCTTACAAATGCCAAATGTATTGGACAAGGGTTATATACTAATATACATTTAAATTTTGCAAAAGACTGATAGATTGTTACATGCCAAATCTAATCTTCATGTTGTCTGATTGCTTTTTGCTACATGGCAAGTTATTATTTGAATTGAGATGGATAGAGTTAAATAAGAGATCAGTGAGGTGGATAGAAGATTGGCTCTCTGATATGGCTATTAGCAAGTTGAGTATGGGGAAAAGAGTATCCCACATGAGTAAAGTTGACTAATGATATTCCGCAATGGTAGAGCCATTACAGTTTAGCTTATATAATGCTATTGGGATATATTTAGATGCATGCCTGGTCAGTGTGTTTTACCACTGTGCTGTCATCACTGCTTGTTTCATTTAGCAGTTTTTCAAAGTAATTACTCCATACTTCAAGGATATCTTTTTCTCCCGTTTTCATGTCACCTTTATCATCTCTAACTCCTTTTATAGCACTCTTTCCTCCATTCCTAAGCTTCTTCAACAACCTCCAGAATATTTTGCCACCTTCTTGATATTTATTTTCTATATTCTTGCCAAAGTCCTCCCATTACTTTTGTTTAGCTAGTTTGACACAGTGTTTAGCATTCTTCCATTTGTCTCTGTATTCTCTAAGAGCACAAGCTGACTTATTTGCCAGGAACTTTTGATAGGCTTTCTTCTTTTCCTTCACTGCCTCTTTAACTTCCTCTGTCCACTATGGAGTTCTAATTTTTCTCTCCTTGCAGACAACTTCACCACATGCCTCTCTAGCTGAATCAATCAGGGCCTTCTTCAAGGCTTGCCACTGAATCTCCAAGGTTTGATTCCTGTTCTCAAACTCTTTCATTTTTTCATCAATAATCTTTGTGTATTTTAGTCTACAGTTCACATCTGAGAGCTACTCAACTTTTATTCACTTTAAAACTTTCTTACAAGTAATTCTTACATGTAATACATGCAATATGAAATTCAATTTTATCCTGCTCAAGACTAAAGAATGATCACTTCCAAATTCAAATCCTCTGTACACTCTGGTGTCCTGCACCAGGGAGAAAACATCACTATCAACAATAACATAGTCAACGAGACTTTTCTTATTCCTTGCCTCTTCGCTCCATGTGAATTTGTACACATTTTTATGTTGGAACATGGTATTAGTAATAACCAGTCCATGTCCTGAGCAGAAATCCAATAAATATTTGCCATTATTATTAGCTTTGCTCTTTTCTCCAAATTTTCCCAAAATATTTTTGTATGTCTCACAATCATTTGCTACTCTGCTATTTAGATCCCCACCAAGGACCAACTTTTCCTTTTTCATTGTGTCAGTTGCTTTTTCTAGATCGTCAAAAAATTCCTCCACTTCTACCTTAGTAGAACCTTCTGTGGGACAATAGGCACAAATAAGTCTCATTGTCCAGTTTCCCATTCTCATATTTGCCCATATTACTCTACTTGAGGCTGACTGCCATTCAAGAAGATTAGCCTTGTATTTTGTGTTGAATACTATGGCTACTCCTTTTCCTTGATTGTCATTGCCTGAATATAACATTTTGTATTTATTGCTCAGAAAGATCTTACCAGTTTTGGTCTTTTTTGTTTCAGTCACCCCTATTATGTCGATCTGGTACTTACCTAATTCCTCAGCTAGCTCCATTTCTTTGCCATTCAGGCTTCTTATGTTGATAGTACCGATCTTTAACTCTGGTGATGTTCAGTTGGGGTGTGTTTTCAGATTTGTTCCAGTAGCTGACTTTTCGCTGTTCGCCCTGGTTTCCTGGCGAAAACAACGGGGGCCTTGTTTAACCAGGCGACGCTCCAGCCAGCATGAAATTTTGTCATGTTGTACCATCATTTTTTATTGGATGACGATGTCCCCAAATTACTTCACACCTCTCTATATGGCTTTTTCTATGCCAGTAAGTTCCTATCATCTATTGATATCATTTTGCCATTTCAGAATGCTGCTTCTTGTCCTGTGCATTGCACTCATTTCTTTTTTTTTTTTTAATTAATTCTAAATTCCTTATTCTGAAGTTCACATTATACAACAAAATTTTGAATAATCATGTGTGTTACCTAAAATATATGTGTTATTGGCCTGGTTGGCTGAGTGGTTAGTGTATCTGCTCTCCAGCCAAAAGGCTGGAGAGCAGATACACTTGGGGGAAGCGGGATGACATCAGGTAACAGTGAGTCCAGTGGGGTCTAGATGGGATAATGATAAGTATAGAAGCAGTGACATTTTTATGCTTTATACTAATGCCAGGAGTATACGGAATAAAAGAGATGAATTGGTGGCGCTGATAGCATCAGCCGGGCCAAAGATTATTGATATCACTGAGACGTGGTTGATGGAAGATGATATAATAACAGGAATAGAAGTAGCAGGGTACAGAATTTTTTGGGCAGGATAGGATGGGAAAAAAGTGGTGGTGCAGTACTGCTCATGATGACTTATGTCCTCTAAGAGTGGAGGCTTTGGAAGGCAGTGATACTAATGGTTTTGAAAGCATATGGTGTGAGGTAGAGGTGGGAAAGGCAGGATATTTAGTGGGGTGTTTCTATAAGCAAAGGAGCAGAGGGTGGGGAGCAGGAGATGTTCATGCAGTTGAGCTTGGCAAATGCAAGAAGAATGATTGTTATGGGAGATTTTAACTACAGCAGTAAAAGCTGGGAAAAGGAAAATGCATGTAGTAATAAGGGAATGGAATTTCTAGAATTCTTGAGGGACAACAGGCAAAATGTAATAGAGGGAAGAACAAGAGGATCGGGAGTTTTGGATTTGGTCATAGCATCAGAAGAGCTGGTAATAACTGAGATGACATCTCTTCCCCCCCAACTGGAGAGAGTGACCATGTGGTTTTGACATGGAAGATGAATAAACATGCAGAAGTATCAAAGAAAAGGAAACATATGTGGAATTATAAGGTGGGTGATTATAATAGTCTTAGATATCAACTTGGGGTAGTTCCATGGAGTGATGATCCATGGAGGGTGGAATTGGAAGGCCAGGATATCATTAGGATGATATCCTGGCAATGGGAAACAATATTCCATGAAGGAATATTTGTTAGCAGCAATAGTAAGTGTATTCCATGAGTAAAAAAGCAGACACAATTTGGTGTAAAGTGGATGACAAACAATATCAAACAAGAACTGCAGGCAAAAAAGAGATTATGGAAGAGATATAAGGAGAGGGGCAGAGAGTAAAAATGCATGAGGAATATAAGATATAGGCCAAGAGAGTGACTAGTATGGTGAGGAAACCAAAACTGGAATATAAGAAGAGCTTGGCACTAAGATCCAAAGAAAATTCTAGGGAATTTTTCAGCTATGTGGCCAGTAAGAGGAGAAATGATTGTGGAAGAATGATATTGTGGGATAAAAATTGGAATAGAGTGACTGGTGCAGAGGACATAGTGGAATTGTTCAATGAACACTTTATTGGAGTATTTCCATCCTGGAGGAGTCAGTTTTAATACTAGAGGGATAGGGCAGGTTCGAGGTTTAGAGGTTCAAGAGGAGATTGTGTTCCGAATACTGAGTACTCTGGGTCTCAGTAAAGCTGTTGGACTGGATGGTATTTCACCACGGGTTTTGAGAGAATGTGCTAAAGAACTGACAGCTCCTTTGACCTGGCTTTTCAAGGAAAGTCTGGCTACGGGAAAGATACCCAAGGAAGAATGAAGGCAAGATAGTGGCATTGCATAAGGGAATACACACACACAGACACTTCGAGTAGTAGACTCGAAGTGTGTGTGTGTGTGTGTGTATGTGTGTGGGTGTGTGGGTGTCATCAGTAGTTGTTAAGGTCTTGGTGAAATTAGTGAGCGACTATATACAGCATTGGGCAGATGAGGGTAATGTTATCTGTGAGAATCAACATGGATTTGTTAAGGGATGCTCTTGCTTAAGTAACGTGATTGTCTTTTATAATAAAGTGACAAGAGCAGTTGATGAGGGGAAAGGCATATCCTGCCATTTTTTTTTTTATTTTGCAAAGGCATTTGACAGGGTGCCACATGATGAGCTGATATTTAAGTCACAGCACATGGGTTTAGATGTCAGTTTAGTCAACTGGATTCAGGATTGGCTGTCTGATAGGTATCAGAGTTGTGTATGGTGGTGCAATAAGAAGAAAGCAGAAGGTTACAACTTAGGGAGTTCCACAGGGCTCAGTATGGTACCTATGTTGTTTAACCTTTATATCAATGACACTGTCAATGGAATGCAAGGGAATATTCAGTTGTTTGCCTATGATGTGAAGTTGGAAAGGGTTATTAGTAATAGTACAGAATTTTCAGCCCTTCAAGAAAATTTGAATAAACTAGACAGAGGGGCAAATGAATGGGGGTCGGTTTAATGCAGCAAAATGTAGTCTTGAAGTTTGGGATACATCGATTTGCGGCTGCATACTCAATCGGAGGAGCAGTACTGGAGGAAGTAAGGGAGACAAGAGATCTGGGAGTGATGATCCATAGAAAACTGAAATTCAGGGGGCATATTGCAAAGGTGGTGAAGGTAACCCAGAGGATTGCTGCAATACTGAGATGGATGCTGACCTGCAGAGATAGAAAAGTTATCATTCCATTGTATAAGATCCTGATCAGACCACACTTAGACTATTGTTCTCAAAATCGGTCCCCAGGATTTGATTAACTGTGAAGAGGGTGCAGAGGTGGATAACAAAGATGGTTTCAGGACTGTACAATGTTAATTATGAGGATCGGCTGAGGGAATGTGGATCACCTCTTGATCATATCACCTCTCCTTCTATCCACCAAACTGCAGAGTTTGGTGGATAGAAGGAGAGGTGATATGATCAAGACTTTTAAACTGTTGAGAGGCAGTTACAGGGTGGACACTGGGGAGGTCTTTCACTTGGTGGAGCAATAGGAAGGAGCAATGACAAGGGCCATCCTTGGAAGGTACAAAAGGAAGCTGTGAGCAATAGGGTGAGGAGTGGTTTCTTTGTATGGAGGGTGGTTGAACCATGGAATGCATTGCCTGATAGAGTGGGTTGAGAGCAAGAACGGTCATGAGTTCAAGGAGTGGTATGATAGACGTTGTGTTCCCTAGGAAGGACCTCACACGATGAGTCTCTTGACTCCATGGAGGCCTGAATAATAATAACAATAAATAGGGCACAGTGCTCCTATGTAGTTTCCCAGATTAAGGGACACAGACAGGCCTATATGCCTAGGCATAGTTTGCCAAGATATCCTCATACCTGTGCTTGAATGGAGCTAAACTGCAAGCTGGCCTGCTGTAGTGTGTCAATTACATTTTGCTGTTACAACCAAAAATATGTCTTCATACACTATGGTTGAGCAAGGAGGCAACTTCTTAGCAAATGTCAGTAGGACCGTTCAGTGGGTTTGCACCTCCTGGGTGCAAACTTTTTATGTCCCCTTCCATTAAAAAATAAAAGATACCAAAGTAAAATAACACGTTACGAATCATTTTCTTATACTGCACATTAACAGAAATGTATATTAAAATAAATTTTATGAATGTGTTCAATTATACCCCTAATTTGTGCCACCCAGGTTCATTGCACACTCTTTGCACCCTGGTACGGAACAGGCCTGAACATCAGTAACACATTCCATTGGTGTGAAATGCTGTCCAGAACCAGATACAATGCTGTGTGAGATTCCAAGCCCTCTAGCAATATCAGTAATTCTGCAGCCTTTTCCCAGCTTTCCAATAATTCTTTCCAAGTGAAATCATCTTTTACATGATGTGTTTGAGACATTACAAGACATCTAAGTTTGCAACTTTATTCCTTCACAAAAAGAGCTTCCTTCAAACACAATTCGCTTAGTGCAGCCTTTTGCCTTTTATCCTATGGAGTGCTACCACGTGATCCCTTTGTGTGTGTGATTTGAAAATCTGAATGCATACCCACTTTCTGCTTGAAATCATCAGTTATGCAATTGCTGAAAGCTGATTTGCAGTTGTAATCTTTAGATAGCTTTCATTTTTAGGTTTGGGACACCAGTGTAAATATTCTTTGGTTAGCATTTTGTATTTATTTACATTGTTTTCCCTTCTTATTGATAAAGGTAGTATTTTGGGTGCTAAATAAGTATAACATTTATGCATTGCTTCTTTATTTGATTTATGAATGTATATTTTTTGCCCTTATGTCTACTGAAGAAAACATCTTGTTTGATTTTTACTTATTCATTATTGTGTTTTTATGAATACCAAGAACCTATAAACATAAATATATAAGGGATAGTATAGTGTATTTATTGCACATTGTAGTATACTTGTATTTGTTTCTGGTTAAGATTTGAATTACTTTATTCTGGATTCAAAACTAGTGGTTTCAGTATAGTACAATCGATTCCTCACTAACTTAAAATACCATATTGTAGTGTGCTCTGAATCCATGCAGAATATAATGGATTTGCTAAAGGGAGGTCATGTTTTAGTAATCAACTTACTTATTACAATAAAGTGATGGCTTCGGATAGAGGAGAGGGATACTTAGATCATGCAAAGGCTTTTGATAGATTACCGCATTATAAGTTGATAGTCAAACTAGAGGGGGGGGGGAATATTAGTCAAACTAGTTGATAGTCAAACTAGCGTTGAATATTAGACTAGTGAATTGGATCGGAGCCTTGCTATCTGATAGGCATCAGCAACTTGTGTATCAAGGAGCAACATCCCGAAAGAGGAAAGTCACTAGTGGTGTGTGCCTCATGGGTCAGTTTTAGGGCCACTGCTGTTTAACTTGTGTGTTAATGATATTGGTGAAGATTTGGATAAGGATATTCAGTTATTTGCAGATTCAGTTGTTTACAAAGTTGGAAAAAACTATGAAGAGTAGAGAAGATGTTATGACCTTACAAGAAGACTAGAATAGATTGAGGGAATGGTGATGCCAATTCAATGTTGCAAAATGTAAGGTTTTAAAATTTGGGAAACAAAAATGGGATATATTTTTGGAGGTGGAGGAAATAAGAGATCTTGGGGGTGATAGTGGAGAAGAATCTGAAATTTAGGGGACACATTGCCAAAATTGTGAGGACAACACAACAAATTCCAGGAATGGTGCGAAGGTCAGTCGCCTGTGGACCCTTTCCAACATCTCTTCGCTCTTTTTTGTATCTACACAAAGCTTTGTGTAGATCTAAAAATACTGCTAATGTTAGTTTATGGTAATGGATATAAACTGTGTTTGTAAAGTTCAGCAAAGCATGTTCTTTGCTAAATTTTTGTCTCAACCTAAATTGATTCTTCATGAGTATAATTTATACCAATTTCTCTAATATTTTTGAAAAAATACCGGTAGAAGGGAGATTGGCCTGTAATTTTTCAAGTCATTTTTGTTTCCCTTTTTATAAATTGGTATTACCACGGCCATCTTAAAATATGATAGAAACGTGCTTGTCATCAGTGATAAGTTAAAAATGTATATATTAGGGATTCTGTAATGTACATAGGTATGCCAATGCTACTTCCAGTATTCTGGAACATTCCCTTAAGATGCATGGGGATATGTTATCAAATCCTATCGCTTTATTGACATCAAGGTTATTTATTTCCTCAAATTTCTCCTGCTCATTAAAATTAGGCCATCCTCTCCTATGTGCTCTACACGAGTTCCTCATGATTTCACCCTGCTGAGGATGAAACACCCTTATAAACTGATCACTAAATACCTCAGCAATGTCTTCTGCAGCAGTTACCATTCTACCATTTTTCATCCATTACGATCATCTTACCATAATCATTCTTCCTCCTGCTTGCCATATATCTAAAAAACTCCCTAAGATTCTTTGCCTATATAAGGAATTATTATGGAGTTATTATTCATACGTATGGAGTTATCAATTCTTTTGGGAGTGCAATTCAGAAAGGTGAGTTTAACATTTCTTAGAATGCTTTCACTGACTGTGACAAAGTGATTATTGAATTCTTCAGCTTTTGTCTTCTATTATAATTATACAATTTTGTTTCTGTTTTCCTATTCTCATTGATATATTTAAATATGGGAAGGGTTTGCTGATGTATATCTTTGCCAATAAATATATTTACAAACTTCCATTTTTTTCTGGAGTTTCCTTGGCATTTTAGAAATTCATTTCTGCAGTATTCATTTGCTGTTTTAAGGATACTTGTGACATAAGACCGAATGATATATGCACGTAAACACAAGAAAGATATTTAATTAACAGACAATCCTCCATTCTTCACAACAAACCTGAAAAGTCTGGATTGGCTCAACACGGGATTGAAACTGACCACAGCATCTTTTGATCCAGGACTCGCCTCTTGCATAGATCCCGTTATAGGTTTGAATGTTTGTTCAAGGAAAGCGTGGAGGCCTTGCTCCATTGTCCCAACCTGAATCGTAATGACTGTACATCTATATCAAAAATCTGGGAAAGTCTAATCAAGATTACTCATTATTTATTTTTTTTTTTCTTTTTCCATCATGTCTCTACTTCAAAATATTCTGTTTCATACTTAGTGATATAACATCACGTGGTGTGTTCTATTTTTAATGATCTATTGTTAGTATTCTAGCTTGTATGTTTTAAAACTGTTCTTGTAATACCACTGAGGATGGTCTGCTATTTCCAGACCAAAATATTTGGTAAATTAAATATCTTTCTTGTGTTTACATGCATATATCATTCAGTATTAATTTTTTTTACTTCCTTTTAATTTATAGTGTATTATATTTCTATAGTACTTGAAACTGTGTTCATAATATTGATTGTGTGGAAATTTTTTGCACTTTTTATACACTTTATCTCTAATTTTTATGTATTATCTGATTTCCTGTGTAATCCAAGGATTAGTTTCTTTCAGTCTGTCTATTTTTTTAACTTTGAGTCTTGTATTTTACTATTTAATATATATTATTATTATTACAACCATAAGACCTCATGGAGTCAAAGACTCATCTGGGAGGTCCTTTTATCACACACACACACAGCTCATCATACCATGTTTTAAACACATTCAAACTCTTTGCAGACACCACATTCACGGACAAGGCATTCCAATCATTCACAACTCTGCCTCTCACTCACATACTCACACCCTCTTTTTACAGTTTCCAGGGATGACCTCTGGTTCTCCCCTGATTTCCCACTATTCTCTGTAAAACTTCTCCAGCATTGATCCTATAACAACCCCTTACCAACTTGCAGGTCTCTATCATATTTCCCCTCTTCCTCCTTCCACCAGACTCTGCAAGTTGCATCTTCTCAATCTTTCCTCATATTTGACATTCCAGAGGTTAAAAACTACCTTAGTCAGTTGCCTCTGAACCCTTTCCAACATCTCTTTGTCCTTCCGAAAACCGGGTGACCAAATCTGGGCACAACAGTCCATGTGTGGAATAATCAAAAGCTTTATACAACAGAACAAGAATCTCCCTACTTCTACATGTCAGTATCCTCCACATCATTCCCAGAAGCCTTTGTGTTGTCTTAACAATTTTGGCGATGTGTCTGCAAACAACTGAATATCTCCATCCAAATCTTCACACATATCATTAATATACAAGTTAAACAGTAATGGATCTAAAACAGACCCCTGAGGCACTCCACTAGTGACTTTCCTTTACCTGGATATCGCTCCCCCATACACAACTTGTTGATACCTATCAGATAGCCAGTCTCCAATCCAATGCACCAATCTAATATCCAACCCCATCTGCTCTAGTTTGACAGTCAACTTATCATGAGGTACTCTATCAAAAGCCTTTGTGAAATCCAAGTATATTACTGTGTATCCTTTTCTTCTGTCCAAGGAAGCAGTCACTTTATTGTAATAAATAAGTAGATTACTAAAACATGACCTCCCTTTAGCAAATCCATGCTGTCCATCAGAGATAATACCATTGTTATCAACCCAACTCTGAATGCTAGTTCTCACAAGCTTCTCCAACAACTTAACCACAGCACCTGACACACAGATAGGCCTATAATTTGATGCTTGAGTTCGATCACCTCCTTTATGAAGTGGCACAATCTTTCCCTCCTTCCACTCCTTAGGAACTTGACCGAGTGCAAGACTCATATTAAAAAAATATGTCATGGCAGGTGTCAACTCCATGGCACATTCTTTCAGAATACATGGTGATATATTATCAAGTCCCACAGCCTTATTAACATCTAGTTTACTCAACTCCCCATACACCTCTTGCTCACCTACAGTCAGTCTCTCCCCCCCATCATCAACTGCTCTCAATCCCTCCATGAAGGCCCATTCACAAGATTGAAAGATCTTTATGAACTGCTCATTAAGTTATCTCCACCACACATTCTGCATCAGCTGTCTTTATACCATTTTCTCCAATCAATATCATCCTTCCATAATTATTCTTTCTTTTGCTGGCTACATATCAAAAGAACTCCTTAGGATTCTTTTTGGCTTCATTAGCCAACTGCTGTTCATACCTCTCTTTAGCTACCAAACAAGTCACCCTCCTTGCTTGGTCTTTGTAGACCTCATGAAATTGGTTATTTCCACTTCTCTTATGCTGCTTCCACAATGCCCTTTTTCTCTGTATCGCATGCTTAATCTCATTATTCATCCATCTCACACCTACCTTATTCAACCTTCTCACCTTTGGAATACATTTGGACATTGCATCTACTAAACCTTTTTTGAAAATCCCCCAAGCTGCATTGATCTCTTTTCCAGCTAACTCCTCATTCCACACTACACCCGCAAGCTGTCTCCTGAGCTCTTCATAATCCCCCCCCCCCTTGTAGTTCCATATATACCCTTTTCTCACAGAGGTCCTCGCACTGCTGGCAACCACCCAGGTAATCACCTCATGGTCACTCTCACTAATTGGTGGATGATTTGACACCTCATTGATAATTACATCCTCTGATGAGATGACCAAATCCAAGACCATCAATCCTCGTGTGCCCTCTGTTACATACTGTCTGAGGTAGTTATCCCTCAAAAACTCAAGAAACTAATTTTCTTTACTTCCAGTTGCTATCTCATCATTCCAGTCTATATTGCCATAATTAAAATCACCCATAATGATCACCCTTTTCTTATTTACTTGACTAATTTGATTGTACATTTCATTATCACCACCATCCTCATTACCTGGTCTATAACAACATCCCACCAAGTATTTGATTCCATTCACCTCTATCTCACACCATACTGCTTCAAAACCACCGGCACTATTTTCCTCTTGCATCTCTACTTTAAATGGACATAACTCTTTCTCTATCATCAATAGCACTCCCACTCCCTTTTTACCCCTTCTGTCCTTACGAAACACATCATACCCTTTCATCTCTATTCCTATCAGGATGTCGTCATGTTCCAACCATGTCGCACTTATTCCGACAATCTTTGGGTGAACAGACGCAATTAGTGTAACCATTTCATCTGCCTTGTTTCTTATACTGCTAGCATTTGTATACAAGCACAACAGCTCATTTCTGGATCTACAGCTAGTTCCACTGATACCACTCACTCGATGTGATCTCTCCATGCTCGACTTGGGCCATTTCCCTTTCTGCTTCTTCATTTTAAAACCCTTTTCAAATCCAACTGTTTCCTCTTGATCCCTGGTCATCCCATTCCTTTCAACAAATATATCAACAAATTTATAATACTAGTTATCATTTTCATCACTATTTCTTTCCAAGGGACAGTGCTTAAGTTAAGTTTCAATACTCTGTAATCAATTCTTGGGTAAGACATGTTTTTGGTTGTAAAGTGCTTGTGCTGTACTTGTAATTGTACTTTAATACTGATTGGAAAGTGATCTCCAAGAGGCTGATGCAGAACTTCTGCTTGAATTTTGTTTCTACTTAAAGTTCTCCCAAATAGATGAACTAGGCATGATATACTACCATTGTATTATCTTAAGGGGATATCAAAGTATTGTTTGAGTCCATGCATAGCAAGTAAATCAGATAATCTTAAGAGGAGCCACTATTCCTCAGCAACTCAATCTTCATATCCCCCAATTATCAGAACATTGTCACTTTTGATCTCATCTAGAATATACTCAAGTACTCGTATAAAGTTTGACTCTGAACAGAGTTGATAATAAGTGAGATGACATCTCTCCCACCAGTTGTAGAGAGTGACCATGTGGTTTTGACTTAGAAGATGAATAGACATGCAGGAGTATCAAAGAGATGGGAACATTGTGGAATTATAAGGCAGGTGATTATAATAGTCTTAGATATCAACTTGGGGAAGTTACATAGAGGGAGGAATTGGAAGGCTGGGATATCATTAGTGCTTGGGAAATTGTGAAGGAATATTTGTTAGCAGCAACTGCAAACTGTATTTCACAAGTGAAGAAGAGGACACAATTTGGAATAAAGTGGATGACAAACAATATTAAACAGGAACTACATGTGAAGAAGAAGCTATGGAAGAGATATAAGGAGACAGGTGAAGAGCAGATGCATGAAGAATATAAGATATAGGCCAGGAGAGTGACTAGTATGGTAAGGAAGGCGAACTAGAATATGAGAAGAGATTGGCCCTAAGATCCAAAGAAAATCCTAGGGAATTTTTTAGCTATGTGGCTAGTTGGAGGAGAAATGATTGTGGAAGAATGACATTGTGGATAAAAATGGGAATAGTGTGACTGATCCAGAGGACATAGTGGAATTGTTCAATTAACACTTTTTTGGAATATTTCATCCTGGAGGAGTAAATTTTAATAGTAGAGGGATAGGGGAGGTTCGTGGTTTAGAGGTGCAGGAGGAGAGTGTATTCCAAATACTGAGTACTCTGGATATCAGTAAAGCTGTGGACTGGATGATATTTCACCAAGAGTTTTGAGTGAATGTGCTAAAGAACTGACAGTTCCTTTGACCTGGCTTTTCAATAAAAGTCTGGCTACAGTAAAGGTGCCCAGAGAATGGAGGGAAGATAAGATAGTGCCATTGCATAAGGGCAGTAGCAGACTCGAAGTGTCTAATTGCAGGCCAGTTTGTGTATCATCAGTAGTTGTTAAGATCTTAGAGAAATTAGTGAGGGACCGTATACAACATTGGAAAGATGAGGGTAATGTTATCTGTGAGAGTCAACATGGATTTGTTAAGGGGCGCTCTTGTTTTAGTAATATGCTAGTCTTTTATAATAAAGTTACAAGAGCAGTAGATGAGGAAAAGGCATATACTGCCATTTTCTTGGACTTAGCAAAGGCATTTGACAAGGTGCCACATGATAAACTGATATTTAAGTTGCAGCAAATGGGTTTGGATGTCAGGTTGGTCAATGGGATTCAGGATTGGCTGTCTGATAAGTATCAGAGAGTTGTGTATGGTGGGGCAGTTTCAAGGAGACAGAGGGTTACAAGTGGGGTCCCACAGGACTTAGTACTGGGACCTATATTGTTTAACCTTTATATCAATGACATTGTCAGTGGATTGGAGAGGGATATTCAGTTGTTTGTGGACGATGTGAAGCTAGGAAGGGTTACTAGTAATAGTGCAGATGTGGTAGCCCTGCAAGAGGATTTGAATAAGCTAGACAGATGGGCAAATATCTGGGGGTATCGATTTAATGCAGCAAAATGTAAGGTCTTGAGGTTTGGGACACATCGATGGGATGCTGCATACTCTATTGGAGGAGTCATACTGGAGGAAGTAGGGGGAGATAAGAGATCTGGGGTTGTTGATTGATAGAAACCTGAAATTCAAGGGACAAAGGCAAAGGTGGTGAAGGTAACACAGAGGATTGCTCCAATAATGAGAAGGATGCTGACCTGCAGAGATAAGAGAGTTATCATTCTGTTGTATAAGACCCTTATCAGACCACACTTAGACTATTGTTCTCAGATTTGGTCCTCAGGATTTGAAGGGGATAAATTAACTGTGGAAAGGTTACAAAGGCAGATAACAAAGATGGTTTCAGGACTGTACAATGTTAATTATGAGGATCAGCTGAGGGAATGTGGATTGCTGAGTTTGGTAGATAGAAGGAGAGGTGATATGATTGAGACTTTTAAACTTTTGATAGGTGGTTACAGGGTTGACACTGGGGAGTTCTTTCGCTTGGTTCAACAATGGGGAGGAGCGATGACAAGGGGGGGGCCATCCCTGGAAGTTATGGAAGGAAACTGTGAGCAAAAGGGTGAGGAGTGTTTTCTTTGCATGGAGGGTGGTTGAACCATGGAATGCATTGCCTGATAGAGTGGTGAGAGCGAGAATGGTCAATGAGTTTAACTGTTTATTTCTAATGCAGCTTTCAATTCCATAAGCATCTAAAGTGATGCTTATGCTAATAGGATTTTGCATATTGAAAGGAATTAATCAAACACCAGTTTAGTGATTTGAGTAATTTTTCTCTTATTTCATTAAATTTGTTCACTAGCTGTCCACTTCTCTTACCTTCATTAAAAATTGTACTTTAATGGCTAATATTTTACTTGTTCTGTAGGTCTCCATTGACAATGCATTTGATATTCTTTATATTCCTGCATAAAGACATAGTTTGTCTTTTTTTTTGTTACAGCAGTTATTCAGTTCCTAGGTGGGACCTCCCGCGATGAGTCTTGATAGACTTTGTTTCCTAGGAAGGACCTCCTACGATGAGTCTTTTGACTCCATGGTGGCCTGAATAATGATAATAATAATAATAATAATAATAATAATAACAGTGTGACTTGAAAGAAAGAGAAATGAAACAAAAGCTAGTGAAACTGAGGGAGTGAAAGAATGCAAGAATGTAGAAGAGAAAGTTAGCAAAAGCAAGAATGTAAAAGCAAAAATGTAGATCGGAAAGTTAGTAATAAGGGAGTGAAAGAAAGTATGAATGAGGACATGAGAGTATGGTGCAGCAGCATGAGAGGTTGCAAGGCTGTGGGAGTAACAGAGAGTGAAATTTTCAGAATGTAAGATATGATGAAACAATTGTTGAAAATGAGAAATTAAATGAGGAATATGCGAAGTGATATCAGACGTTTAATGAAAGTGTGCAAAAGAATAGAATATAAGAAAAAAAGAGTAAAAGAAGTGATGAGTGACTCCAGGATAGCAGTGTATGGAGATTCCATAGTTAGAGGATTAGATAAAGAGAGAATCCATAAGGTCTGCTATCCAGGAGGGAGAATGAACAGGGTAATTCAGGCGTTGGAGATGAGGAGGAAATGAGCAAGAGAACATAAGGAGTATGTAAGGGTGAATATCAGGAGGTTATTGGGAAGTGAAAGAAAACAGTGTAGTCGTGGGAAAGGTTGTCAGTGGTATGACAATGAATTGAGATGGAGAGCTAGAATCATGAATGATATGCTAGTGGAGTTGTGTGAGAAGAGGGAAGTACAGTTTGTGGATGTATGGCATGTGTTTGAGAGAAGAATGGAATTATACAAGTGTGATGCGTTGCATTTAAATGGCTTTGGGGTGAGTGTACTGGAGAAAGTGCTGCTAGATGGAGGTACAGTGTGTGCTGCATGCAAGCGATCAAAAGTAAGAGATGAAGTGAAAGATCAGAAGAGTCTTAAGGGAATTTTCCAGAGAACTAGCAGTACAATTGGTATGCCTATTTAATGAGGGGTCTCACAACATCACAGGTTAAAAGATTGTGGAAAGAAGGTAAAATTGTTCCACTGCATAAAGATGGTGATAAGTCTGCGGCTACAAATTATAGACTAATCTGTATATCTGGAGTTGTGGTGAAGATACTAGAGAGATTGGTGAAAACTAGGATACAGAAATGTGTTGATAACAACAGTATTCTCTGTGATTGTCAGCATGGGTATGTTAAAAGAAGATCATGCTATACTAACTTACTTATGTACTATAATAAAGAGACAAATGCCTTGGACAGGGGAGATACATATACAGTGGTATACTTGGATTCTGCAAAAGCTTTTGATAGGCTCCCACACAACAAACTATTAAATAAATTGAAACAGATGGGATTGGATAAGGCTTCTGAGTTGGATCAGTGACTGGTTGTCTGATAGATATCAGAAAATTGTATGTGGGGGTGCAGTATCCCATAAGAGGAAGGTCACTAGTGGTGTACTGCAGGGATCAGTTTTGGGACCATTGTTGTTCAATTTGTATATTAATGATATTGGGATGGGTTTAACTGGTGATGTGCAGATGATGCAACATTGGGGAGAGCAATGCAGAGTCAAGCAGATGTTATGGACTTGCAGGAGGACTGGAATAGATTGCATGAATGGGCAGGTAAGTGGAACTATCAGTTCAGTGTTGCATGGTGTAAGGTTTTGAGATTTGGTAAGCAATGATCGGATGAAAAGTATACACTTGGTGGGGAAACCTTAATGGAAGTAGAAAAAATGAGAAATCTGGGATTGGTGGTGGACAAGGACTTGAAATTCAGGGGACACATTGTACAAGTTGCGAAGACATCACATCGGATAACAGCAGTTATGTGGAGTGCCCTAAACCTGACATGCAGAAATAAAGAGGTTATGATACCATTGGATAAGGCCTTGATCAGGCCTCATATGGATTATTGTGTACAGATCTGGTTGCTGGGATTTTCATGGTGATGAGGGTATATTGGAAAGGGGGTCCAGAGAAGATCGCAAAAGTGGTTAGTGGCCTTTATAACATGGAATACGAGGACAGATTGAGAGAATGTAAATTGCAAAGCCTCATGAATAGGAGGAAAGGGGGGGGGGAATATAATTGAGACATATAAGCTAATCAAGGTTTGTTATCAGGTTGACATGGAAAAATTTCATAGAATGGGGGGGGGGGGGGCAGTAGAACAAGAGGTCATTGCTGGAAACTGTATAATAGAGGGTGTGAGCAGAAGAATAAGTAGTAGGTTCTTTGTATGGCGAGTGGCTGGTGAGTGGAATGCATTGCCTGAGTGTGTTGTGAATGTAGACACATTGAATCGTTTTAAGGCAAGGTTGGATGAGTATTGTGTGCAATAGTGTGTACCTCCCACAATAAGTCTCTGACTCCATGGAGGTCAGATGTTAATAATAATAATAATAATAATAATATATTACTGTTTTCATTTTTATGTTACTGATGTTATTTACAGATATAGAGTTTTGAATAAAGATAATTACACCTCTCAATATCAAGAAATCTACTCAATAGTTAAATTTTCTAAAAGTATTTTATGTGTTCTAATTTATATCACATATTTTTTATGTTTATATGCAAAATATTTAGAGTGCTTGCAGTGTCTGAGAATAAAAAGTTCCTTAATTCTACTGAATCATGACTTCTACTTTTAGTATTCATATAATACTTTTAATATTCATTAAATATCTCAATTGTGAGGAGCATCAAGGTGAGCTAAGTGGCTGATGGACCCATTTTTATATGATAAATGAAACAGAGTTCACTCTTTCAACACATAATGTCCTGCTTCTTGATCCCTCTCTCTCTCTCGATCTCCTTCTACCCATAATAGGTATGGAATGATTAGAGAAACAGAGAACAGGATTATAGAAGAATTTGGGACCAAAAACCAATTTTCCTCCAAACAAATTTTTTTTTTTTTTTTTTTTTTTTTTTTTTTTTTTTTTTGACAGCCAGTAAAACTCAAACTTTCATCGAGTCCTAATGAGTCGCACACATACATATTCATGTTTGTTTGTTTTTTTTGCCGAAAAACTACCTGCCTGAACTAGGCGGTATTGTCAACTGTGGAGATGTTTTCAAAACCAGAATTACATACGTTACAAATTGTTGAACAGATTCATAAATTCAAACTCATCTCATATGCCCATGTAATACAGAAATTTGTGCCATAGTAATCATAGCAATTATTACTACAGAACTACATGATATCCAACATTTTCAGTTCAGGAGGACTCGCTGTTTGGAATAATCAGATGTTATGTTAGAGAAGTTCAATATTCAAATAACTGGTAAAGTTGTAAATAATGATCATCATCATAGGGAGGTAATGTATTAGTAATCTACTTACTTATTACAATAAGGTGACTGCTTCCTTGGACAGAGAAGAGGGATACACAAGTAGTTTTTGCAAAGGCTTTTGATAGATTACTGTATGATAAGTTGATAGTCATATAGAGAGGATGGGGTTGGATATTAGACTAGAGAATTGTTTAGAGATTGCTGTCTGATAGGTATCAACAAGTGGTGTATGGGGGAGCAATATCCCAGAAGAGGAAAATCACTGGGAGTGTGTGTCTCAGGGGTCTGTTTTAGGACCATTGCTGTTTAACTTGTATGTTAATGATATTGGGAAGATTTGAATAGGGATATACAGCTATTTGTGGATGATGCAAAGTTGGGACAAACTATGAGGATAAAGCAGATGTTGTGGCCTTACGAGAAGATTTGAATAGACCGAGTGAATGGACATGGGAGTAGGGATGCCAGTTCAATGTCCTGAAATATAAGGTTTTAAAATTTGGAAAACAAAGATAGGTTGTAGAATTTACTCTTGGTGGGGATATATTGTTGGGGGTGATGATGGATAAGGATCTGAAATTTAGAGGGCATACTGCCAAAAGTGGCAAAACTGCAAATAACACACATTAGAATTATCCATTTTCAGGTATTTCCAATGTTAAATAGGAGTTTGGTGTTATGCAAGTGGTAAAACTACCAAAACAGGTCACTGGAATGATAACTTTTTAATAATGGAGTTTGAAAAGGTCAGATATGAAATCAGATGTCATGTAACTCATTGTACAGCTATGACCTCATAGTAATAATTTTCTTTGGTAAAAATACTTAAAAGTATAAAAGAAAATTTTCTGGAGAAGTGGGTGGCAAATATAGAAATATGAGATCAAAAGAAAGGAATGCAAGACCAGGGGCAAATTCTGGTCTTGAAATTCATGCTTGCTCTTGTTATCATTCCGGGAGTGAGAGGTGTGATTGAAGTCTGATTAGCGGAATAATGAATTACTGACCATTCAAAACTATATATTTAGAAATTTATGTACATTTAATCATACAAATACAACATTTATTTTACAAATGATATTCTATCTTTTTCAATTTAGCTACTTGAATACAAATTCTACCCTACAGTTCTTCTTTATGAACTGGTCAATAACATAATCATAAGAAGTTGGTTGTAACTTAATTTTCCCAAGCAACACGCACGCTTCTAAAGGCTGGCTGAAGCTCGCTGGCTAGAGCTACTTTGACTGCATATGGCCTTATGTTTAAGATGAAGGGAGTGGAAATGGATATGCACACGCATAAAATCACAGTGCTGCAGCGAGAACTTGGAGGCTCCTACAACCAAGCAAGCCAAGGTAGCTTTGACTAGACGAGCAAGCATCGGCCTTCGATACACAACGCAAAGCTCAATTATTGCCATGCAAGCTTAAGATGTCTTCTGTCTACAAAAAAAAAAAAAAAAAGCCTAAATGGAATGCTTATAAATACATGCATTTATTAACAAATAAATATTACTTCTTTCTCAATTAATGGGCGTGCATAGCAAGCATGGAGAATTGCTACTGTGCAAGACCAAGATCAAAACAGTTAAGACCAGAGGTATCTATCAAGCATAGTATAATTCTAAAAGTAATCTACAGTGATATCCCTGATTACTATGCAGGACTTTTAAATAAAACTTTTGTTTACAATACATCCTCAGTTCTAATTATATAAACATATTACACCATAGCGTATGAAGACTCATCTTGCTCTTCTCTCTATTTCAAATTTATTCCAGAAAGCATCATGCAGTTTTCAGTTAATACACAGTATCAGAGAATAAAATTAATCACTAATTTAATGATTCTAATAATTCATCTGTCTTCTCACAGAGACACCATGAGGAGTACAATGAAAGATTATAATGTGCATGCAGAAAACACAGAATAGAATCAGTTGGAGTTTACAGTAGCATCCATGCATGGGTGCTGTCCAATAGCTATGGTTGTTGTATTGGAGGTGTTGATATTCCTGTTTCCCATATCTTGGGAGGTGCTCTGAAATTCATATTAGGTGGTTTTTAAATGCAGCTGTAAATTCTAAGAAGTCGTTCGTGTTTAAATTCCCTGCAATACAGTATGATGTTTCTTTAATTTTTTCCTGTCTGGTTCTGTGGGTAGTGTCCATAGCATAATCTATCAGGTCTAAATGTCCATAATCATAATAGTATAGTACAGCACCCATGCTTTTTGTGTTTTCTTCTATACAGATTCTAGTTTGTCCATAGCAGGAAGGCTGACTTATAGGTGCAGGAAATTCTATCAACTCTTCAAGTCTTGAAGACAAGGAGAAGATTGATATTTGGGAGGACAGATAAAGATCAGGAGCTTGTGTGAGGATTAAAAGTTAGACAAATTATATTTCATTGAAATCTTGGTATTTTTTCACAAGTACCTTGTATTACAAGTAATAGTATATATGTGTGTTAGAACAGATATCAGTCTCAATGTAGAAAAATCCTTAGCTAAGGCATATATCCAAAATAAAAACCTTCATTTGCTCTCCCACAAATCAATGCCCCCTCAGTTTCAGAAGCCAATGGAGTTCCCTACAACAGCAACATGTGCACAATGGAACACACACACACACAAAAAGCACAAACTACCACCATTAACAATCAGACAAAGGAGACCATGCTGTGTATCACCAACACAGAATCAGATCTGAAAAAAAAAAAAAAAAGTAATAATAAATAAATAAAAACACTACATCACAGAAAATTATTTAAGCAGTAAAGCTTGGCTGGCCTGGTTGGCCAATTGGTTAGCATAACTGCTCTCCAACCAACAGGCTGCAGATTTGAATCCCACCATGGACATGGATGTTTGTGATCGTCTTTAGGTGGAAGATGAATATCATTGCCTGGTATGAGACCACTGCCCCACTTATTTTAGGCCTGAAGTAGCTTGAAAAAGTTCCCTGTTTGGTCTTTAGAGCCAGTTTTCCAGACAATGTAATACATATATGTATGTATGTATACACACACAAATATATAAAAATTGATAGAAACAAAAAAAAAATCCTTTTCTCACCCATGGTAAAAAATGTACTATAGGTTTACAAAATAACCTTTCATGGGTGGGAGCAAAAAAAAATAAAACCATTATCCAAATTTACTAGTAAACACCAACCAAACTTGAATAAATATGAATCTCAGAATTTCTCCAGGATCATGCTTCCTTTAGTATGGAGAGACCTAGATTGGATTTTCATTGTAATGTAAAGAATTTTTGACTTCTTCAATTAAAGATGAATTAAAGGGTCTTCATATTATTATTATTATTATTATTAACAACATCTGACCTCCGTGGAGTCAGAGGACTCATCATGCGAAGTCCACACTCTCTCATGCAAAAGGATCGTTGAACCATGCCTTAAACCCATTCACAGTTTCTACACTCACCACACTTTCAGAAAATGCATTCCACTCACCAATCACTCTCCATACAAAGAACCTTCTTCTCACTCCTTTGCTTACACACCCTCATTTTTACAGCTTCCAGGGATGGCCTCTACTTCTAGTCTTTCACCTCCTTCTACTCTATGAAAAATCTCCTCCATATTAATCTGGTAACAACTTATATGCCTCAATCATATCTCCTCTTCTTCTATTCACAAAGCTCTGTAGGTTGCATTCCCTCAATCTCTCTTCGTATCAGACATTTCTTAGACCTAGAGAACTTAGTAAACATTCTCTGAACCCTTTCTAATACATTCTCATCCCCTTGAAAACCAGGTGACCAAATCTGCTCACAGTAATCCATATGTGATCTGATCAAAGCCTTATTACAAGGAACCAATAACCTCTTTGCTTCTGTATGTCAATGTCTTCCTCATTGTTACCATAATTTGTTGTGACATTTTTATAATTTTAGCAATGTGACCCCTAAACTTCAAATCTTTGTCACCATCACTCCCATATCTCTCTCATCTATTCCACCTCCTTCAAAATTTCTTCATTACTTGTATATTCTGCATCCCAACCCCACCTGCCAAATTTCAAGACCTTGAATTTTTGCAACATTTAAAATGATAGTTCCACTCATTTGCACACTCACATAGTATATTCAGATCATCCTGCAAAGCTACAATATCAGCTTACATTTCATGGTTCTTTCCAACTTTGCATCATTGGCAAACAGCTGCACATCTAGTGTTAGGCCAGTCCCAATGTCATTATCGTACAAGTTAAACAATAATAGTCCCAAAACATATATATCTCTGTGGAACTCCACTAGTGATACTCCTCTTTTGGTTTTGGTATCGAGTGAATTTGTCACCTTGTTGTAATACAAAAGCAGACTGCTGAAACATGACCCTTTCCCCACTAACAAATCCATGCTGACCATCAAAGAATACTACTACTATAAGTTTTCTCACCTTCCATTCCTTTGGGACTTGTTCTGTTTCAGGGCTTATGTTAAACAGGTGTGCCAAAGGTGCTGTTAATCCTTAGAGCATTTCTTCAAGAAACGTGGTGATATACATGGTGAGAAAAAGGCTCAGGTGGACAGGGATACACAGTGTGAAAAAGGTGGATGCTTTGAGAGGAGGTGAGAGCATGTGTAGACAGGAAAGAAATGGGATGACCTGGGATCAAGAGGAAACAGTTGGAATTTAAAAGGGTTTTAAAATGAATAAGCAGAAAATTTGTATACAAACACAACAGAAATAAGCTGTTGTGTTTGTACACAAATACTAGAAGTATAAGAAACAAAGCAGATGAAATGGTTCCATTTATTGCGTCTGTTCACCGAAAGATTGTCGGAATAAGTGAGACATGGCTGGAAGAGGACAACATCCTGACAGGAATAGAGATGGAAGGGTATGATGTGTTTCATGAGGATAGAAGGGATAAAAAGGGAGGGGAAGTGCTATTGATGATAGAGAAAGAGTTATGTCCATACAAAGTACAGATGCAAGAGGGAAATAGTGCCAGGCAGCATGGTGTAAGATAGAGATGAATGGAATCAAATACTTGGTGGGATGTTGTTATAGACCAGGTAATGTGGATGGTGGTGATAATGAAATGTATAATCAAATTAGTCAAGCAAATAAGAAAAGGGTGATCATTATGGGCGATTTTAATTATGGCAATATAGACTGGAATGATGAGATAGCAACTGGAAGTATAGAAATGAGTTTCTTGAGTTTTTGAGGGATAACTACCTCAGACAGTATGTAACAGAGGGCATGCGAGGATTGAAGGTCTTGGATTTGGTCATCTCATCAGAGGATGCAATTATAAATGAGATGTCAAATCATCCACCAATTGGTGAGAGTGACCATGAGGTGATTACCTGGGTGGTTGCCAGCAATGTGAGGACCTCTGTGAGAAAAGGGTATATGTGGAACTACAAGGGGGGGGGGGGAGTGATTATGAAAAACTCAGGAGACAGCTTGCAGGTGTAGCATGGAATAAGGAGTTAGCTGGAAAAGAGATCAATGCAGCTTGGAGGATTTTCAAAAACTATCTAGTAGATGCAATGTCTAAATGTATTCCAAGGGTGAGAAGGTTAAATAAGGTAGGTGTGAGATGGGTTAATAAAGAGATTAAGCATGCGATACAGAGAAACAGGGCATTGTGGAGGCCGCATAAGAGAAGTGAAAATAACCAATTCCATGAGGTCTACAAAGACCAGGCAAGGGGGGTGACTTGGTTGGTGTGGGTAGCTAACGAGAGGTATGAACATCAGTTAGCTAATGAAGCCAAAAAGAATCGTAAGGAGTTCTTTTGATATGTAGCCAGCAAAAGAAAGAATGATTCTGGAAGGATGACATTGATAGGAGTAAATGGTATAAAGACTGTTGCAGAATGTGTGGTGGAGATAACTTAATGAGCAATTCATGAAGGTCTTTCAATCTTGTGAATGTGACTTCATGGAAAAATTAAGAGCAGTAGATGATGGGGAGGAGAGATTGACTGTAAGTGAGCAAGTGGTGTATGGGGAGTTGAGTAAACTAGATATAAATAAGGCTGTGGGACTTGATAATATATCACCACGTATTCTGAAGGAATGTGCCAGAGAGTTGACACCTGCCTTGACATATTTTTTTAATACGAGGCTTGCACTTGGTCAAGTTCCTAAGAAGTGGAGGGCAAGATTATTATATGAATTTCTGAATTAATATCTTTAATTATGACTTTAAAAATGTTTACTCTTCTAATACTTAGCGATATGACATCACGCGGCTCGTTCTGTGTGTGAATGATCAATTGTTCGTATTCCCCTTTATTTTTTAAAACTATTCCTATGTAGCCACTGAAGATGGTCTGTAATATTCAGACTGAAATATTTGGCAAATTAAACATTATTCTTGTGCTAACATATATATATATATATTTCTAATAGATTAGTGCATTGGATTGGAGACTGGCTATCTGATAGGTATCAACAAGTTGTGTATGGGGGAGCGATATCCAGGAAAAGGAAAGTAACTAGTGGAGTGCCTCAGTAGTCTGTTTTGGGGCCGTTACTGTTTAACTTGTATATTAACGATATAGGTGAAGATTTGGATGGAGATATTCAGTTGTTTGCAGATGATGATATTGCAAAGTTGGGACGAACTATGAAGAGTAGTGACGATGTTGTGGCCTTACAAGAACACTTCAATAAATTGAGTGAATGGGCAAGCAAATGGGGATGTGAGTTCAATGTTGCAAAATGTAAGGTTTTAAAATTTGGAAAACAAAGATGGGATGCAGAATTTATGCTTGGTGAGAATATATTGTTGGAAGTAGAGGAAATAAGAGATCTGGGGGTGATAGTGGATAAGGATCTAAAATTTAGGGACACATCACCAAAACTGTGAAGACAACACAAAGACTTCCAGGAATGATGCGGAGGACACTGACGTGTAGAAGTAGGGAGATTCTTATTCCATTGTATAAGGCTTTGATTAGGCCACACATGGACTATTGTGCCCAGATTTGGTCACCTGGTTTTCAGAAGGATGAATAGATGTTGGAAAGTGTCCAAAGGTGATTGACTAAGGTAGTTTCTGACCTCTGGAATGTCGAGTATGAGGAAAGATTGAGGAGATGTAATTTGCAGAGTCTGGTGGACAGGAGGAAAGGAAAGATATGATAGAGACCTACAAGTTGGTAAGGGGGTTGTTATAGGATCAATGCTGGAGAAGTTCTACAGAAAATAGTGGGAGATCGGGGGAAAACCAGAGCTCATCCCTGGAAACTGTATAAAGAGGGTGTGAGTAGGGGGAGTGAGAGGCAGGTTTTTTTCGTGCAGAGTTGTAAATGATTGGAATGTCTTGCCTGAGAGTGTGGTGTCTGCCAGAATTTTGAACGTGTTCAAGGCACGGTATGATGAGCTGTGTGTGTGATAAAAGGACCTGCCAGATTAGTCTTTGACTCCATGAGATCTTGGAGTAATAATAATAATAATAATAATACTGCCAAGTCCTACTGCTTTAATAAAATCAAGTTTACTTAATTAGTATAAGTTCAACATTCAATACCAGTCCCTCCCCCACTATGCCCTCTATATATTACAGCTTTCTTTTCGTGATTGCCTTCATGAGGATGAAATACACTGATAAACTGCTCATTGAATATTTCAACTATATCTGCTGCATCAGTTACCAATATGCCAGTATCATCAACCATAGTCATTTTTTTTCTTCTATTTGCCACATATCAAAAGAATTCACCAGGATTTTTCTTAGTTGATTGGATAATTTCTTCTCATACTGCATTTTTGTTGTCTTTACCAACCAAGTCACCTTCCTGGCCTGCTCTTTTATACTCTTTGTGCAACTGATTATTACAGACATTCATCTTCTGTTGCCTCCACAGTGTCTTCTTCTTATTATTATTCTTCTTCTTCCAGATTTCATGCTTAATCTCTTCATTTGATGCCTCATCCATATGATGCCTACCTTGTTATAGCCTTTTCACCTTTGTAATAAACTCAGGCATTGCTGCTATTAAATAGCTTTAGATCAATGGCCAAACAACATGCTAAAGCACCCTAGCTGTCTCATAAACTTTTCATAATCGGCAGCCTTTTACTTTCATATATATCCCCTCCCTTCTTTGTAGTTCTCAGATGAAGGGTTATAACTCAGATGATTAGTTCATGGTCACTGCATCAGTTGACAATCCTCAGCAACTTTGGTGGGGGGGGGGTTACACACTCCATTCACACACACACACATTATCTGATGACACAACAAGATCTAAGACACTTAACTCTTGTGTGCTTTCTGTTACATGTTGCCTAAGATTGTTGTCCCCCTAAGAGTTTGAGAAATTTATTCTTATTCCCAGATGCAATAATTGAAATCACCATAACAATTACTCTTCGCTTCCGCAAGGGCAAGTTGCCTGTAAATTTCTTTGTCTTCACTCTCAACCAAATCCAACCAAATATCTCATTCTATCAACCTCTACTTCACACCATACTGCTTCAAAACCACCCAATTTTTTCTCCTTGCACTCAACTTTGTGTGAAGCTCATGCCCCAGCTATCATCAGCAATACTCCCTCTCCCTTCTTGATTTTCCTATTTTCACAAAAAAACATCATAACCCTCCATTTCTATCCCTGTCATGATACCATTCTCGTCTAACCATGTTTCACTTATTCCTATTTTCAGGCAGATAAACTTAACCAATGCAACAATTTCATTTCCCTTATTTCTGATACTCCTGGCATTCATAAATAAGCATAAGAATTCATTTCTTGGTTTATAACTAGTCTTACTCATGCTTCTCCTATTTGTAAATCTGTAACTTCTCCACACTTCATACTTGCTCCTGTCTGCTCACCTTCTGTCCCACATAACTCTCCAGACTCAACCACCCCCCCATGTACTGCAATCCGTTCCATTCCTATGCTCACCATCCACACACACACACACACACACACACACACACACACACACACACACACACACACACACACACACACACACACAAATTCATTAGTGCTTTCAGAATCCACTCTCCTTACACTGTCTCCTAACCTCTCTTGCCCATCCAATTTCCCTGTCCAAATTGCATTCCTGTTCTCACACTCTCATCTCTATTCAGAATCACATCAGTCTCACCTGGTCTACTCTCCTGTTCATTTACATCATCTCTGATTCCACTGATATCTTTATTTGCATCACTCATTATATTCCTCTCCAACAGCAACCTTTCCAAATGACTCTCTCCAAAACCATTTAGATACAGTTCTTCACTCTTACAGTTCCATTTGTTCCTCAAACTCATTCCACACACACATACACAAAATGCATTCCTTTCTCTTCACACATTTCTAATAACATTCCATTCAGTATCTATACTCTTCACTGCAACTCATCATTGTGATACCTGGACAACACACAAACTACTTTTACTACCACACTGTTGTCTTTCACACTCCTCAATAATCTCCTAATAATCTATTCTTACATTCTCCCAATGCCCAATCAAATCATTTGTTCCACAACCACAAACTCCCTCGCATGCTTACTTCTCATATCCAGCACCCCAAGCACCCCTGTTCATTCTCTCTCCTGGAAAACAGATCTTGTGCATCCTGTCATCCACCACACCTTTTATGATAGAATCTGCATATAGTGGTATTCTTGAGTCATTTGCTACTTCTTTTTCTCCACTATCTTGCATTTTATCCTCTTGCACTCTTCCATTCATATCTACCATACATTTAATTTCATTTTTGTATATGCTTCATTCATCTAAGTCCTCATCTTAATCATTTCATTTTTTATTTCTTGCATTTCAGCAATTGTTCCTCAGGAATGATTGCTGGAATGCAAGAATAAACTCAGTGAGAGTTTCTTCCATTCTTGCAGTCATGCCAGCTCTTGCTTCGTTAATCAGGCTGACTGTTCCTTCACCATTTTTTTTAAAATCATTTTTGTATTCACAATCATATTCTCAAACCCACACTTCTGGCTATCATTCTCAGTTATACATCCATTACTGCTTTTTGCCTTTCATCTGGTATTCATCCCTTTTGGTTTCTGATTTTCATTCAAATCACTGCAATCCATTAATATATCACATTTTCTACAGACACCCTCCCTTCTTCTCTTGTTTAATTTCTCAACAAACACATCTGTCACATTCACTTATGCATACATATTACATCCCTGACAACAAACAATCTTAGTAAAATCCACACTAATCCATCAACTCAATTTTTGCAGCATGCTTCTGGTTGTGTCCTAATTTTTACAGCCATTTTTGCCTCCATTAACTGTTACACAAAATTTGTTACAAAACCTATTATAACAATCTTGATAACTAATATGCATTCAGTCTCAGTATCATAAATTAAATACATTTTCAGTGAAATGCATAAAATTCTTCAAAAATATTCCATAAAATAAAACTTTTCTTTGCTTCAGTGATTCTACCGATTTTTTACACCATTGCACTTTTCCTTCCAGAGAAAATATTATCATTAGCAACTCTGTGGAGTCTTTAGACTCATCAAGAGATTCCCTAAACATCATTCCAAGCACTATCCAACATTTGCACAGTATCCATCATACTTTGCTTTGAACTCATTCAGTCATGGCACCTGCAACAGACTCTGCAAACCTATTCCACTCATTCACCACTCTCTCCCAGCAAAAAATCTAGTTCTGACACCCTTGCTCAGTTTCCAAGAATAGTCCTTGATTCTCCCAGAGCTGTTCTGACAAATTTCCTCTGTATTAATCTTGTAAATCTGAAAATAAACCCCAACTCAACATCACCAGAGTTAAAGATCGGTACTATCAACGTAACAAGCCTGAATGGCAAAGAAATGGAGCTAGCTGAGGAATTAGATAAGTACCAGATCGACATAATAGGGGTGACTAAAACAAAAAAGACAAAAACTGGTGAGATCTTTCTGAGCAATAAATACAAAATGTTATATTCAGGCAATGACAATCAAGGAAAAGAAGGAGTAGCCATAGTATTCAACACAAAATATGAGGCTAATCTTCTTCAATGGCAGTCAGTCTCAAGTAAAGTAATGTGGGCAAATATGAGAATGGGGAACTGGACAATGAGACTTATTTGTGCCTATGGTCCCACAGAAGGTTCTACTAAGGTAGAAGTGGAGGAATTTTTTGAGGCTTTAGAAAAAGCAACTGACACAATGAAAAATGAAAAGTTGGTCCTTGTTGGGGATCTAAATAGCAGAGTAGGAAATGATTGTGAGTCATACAAAAATATTTTGGGAAAATTTGGAGAAAAGAGCAAAGCTAATAATAATGGCAAATATCTATTGGATTTCTGCTCAGGACATGGACTGGTTATTACTAACAACATGTTCCAACATAAAAATGTGCACAAATTCACATGGAGAGAAGAGGCAAGGAATAAGAAAAGTCTCATTGACTATGTTATTGTTGATAGTGATGTTTTCCTCCCTGGTGCAGGACACCAGAGTATACAGAGGATTTGAAATTGGAAGTGATCACTATTTAGTCTTGAGCAGGATAAAATTGAATTTCATATTGAAAAGAATAACATGTAAGAAAGTTTTAAAGCAAATAAAAGTTGAGCAATAATACACAAAGATTATTGAAGGAAAAATGGAAGAGTTTGAGAACAGGAATCAAACCTTGGAATTTCAGTGGCAAACTCTGAAGAAAACATTGATTGATTCTGCCAGAGAGGCATGTGGTGAGGTTGTTTGTAAGGATAAAAAAATCAGAACTCCCTGGTGGACACAGGAGGTTAAAGAGGCAGTGAAGGAAAAGAAGAAAGCATATCAAAAGTTCCTGTCAAATAAGTCAGCTTGTGCTCTTAGAGAATATAGAGACAAATGCAAGAATGCTAAACACTGTGTAAAACTAGCTAAACAAAAGTCATGGGAGGACTTTGGCAAGAATATAGAAAATAAATATCAAGAAGGTGGCAAAATATTCTGGAGGTTGTTGAAGAAGCTTAAGAATGGAGGAAAGAGTGCTATAAAAGGAATTAGAGATGATAAAGGTGACATGAAAACGGGAGAAAAAGATATCCTTGAAGTATGGAGTAATTATTTTGAAAAACTGCTAAATGAAACAACCAGTGATGACAGCACAGTGGTAAAAAACACTGACCAGGCATGCAGTCAGGATTACATATCCATACTTGAAGTAGAAAAAGCCATTAAAGGCTTGAAATGTGGAAAGGCAGCAGGAGTAGATGATATTCGACCAGAAATGCTGAAGTATGGTGGTATAAGAGTCTTACAGTAGCTGCACTGCATAGTTCAGAAAGCCTGGACAGAGGGACGAATTCCCGATGATTGGAGTAGAGCTCTCATAGTACCCATATATAAAAAGGGAAATAAAACTGCATGTGAGAATTACAGAGGTATTTCCCTACTGAGTGTTCCTGGCAAGATCTATGCAAGTATACTTGAGAAACGGTTGAGAAGAATTGTGGAAAAAAAGCTTGGTGAAGAACCAGCTGGATTCAGGCCAAATAGAGGCTGTCAGGATCAAATCTTCACTTTACGACAAATAGTCGAGAAAGCATGGGAATATAACAAAGATCTGTATTTAAGTTTTGTCGATTTGGAAAAGGCATATGACAAATTGCCAAGAGAGAATCTATTCAATACACTGCAGTTATATGGTGTCAATGGGACATTATATCAAGCAATACTTAAGTCTTTATTTGAGTTGTAAGTCAGCAGTTAGAATTGAAGGAAGTACAGGAAGATGGTTTAATGTTAAATCTGGTGTGAGACAAGGATGTACATTATCCCCTCTGTTATTCATTATCTATATGGATCACATCATGAAGGAAAGTGGTATTAAACATGATATCAAAATTGGAGATGTTAATGTCAGCTCTTTGCTTTATGCAGATGATGTTATACTTCTAAATAAATCTGCTACAAGTCTGCAAGATTCTCTGACTAAATTGAATAGCTGTTGTAATAGATATGGTATGAAGGTCAGCAATAAAAAGAGAAAGACAATGAAAATAGGCAGAATCATTGAAAATGTCAACTGTGTTGTGAATGGAGAACCTGTGGAACAAGTAAAACATTTCAGCTATTTAGGCACGATTTTTACTGAAGACGGTAAATTAAATATAGAAATAGACAACAGAATCAGCAAAGCTGGTATGGTGGGAAGTCAATTGAATAAATTCATATGGAATAAGAGAGAAATTAGTCGGAACACTAAATTATTAGTATACAAGACAGTGTTCAAACCAGTTTTAACTTATGGATCTGAGAGTTGGGTCAGAAGTAAAACACTTGACCAAAGACCTAGAGACCGCAGATATGAGAGCCCTGAGAAAGATTAGAGGCATGAACAGATGGCATCAATGGCAATATCATATTAAAAATGAGGATATTAGGAAAGAACTTGACATTGTCAGCATCCAGGAATGCGTTAGCAGAGCTAATCTCATGTGGTATGGTCACTTAAACAGAATGGGCGAGGAAAGATTAGCAAAACAAGTGTTCTCTTCCAGGTTAGCAGGAAAACGACCGAGAGGAAGACCAAGATATAGGTGGATTGATACGGTACAAAGTGCTTTAGATGATAGAAATATAAGATCTGATAATATTGGAGTGTTGACAAGTAACAGACTGATTTGGAGGAAAATTGTAGATAGGAAATTAATAATGATGTAATTTTTTTCATGTAGTGCTATCATATCCTGTACACCCCTTGAGGGTACATGGCAGGAATTTGATGATGATGATGATGATAATCTTTTAAAAAAAATCTTTCAGAAATTTTTATTGTCTCATTCATATCACCCCCCTTTTCTACCTATCAATTTCTGTAACCCACAAATCTTCAACAGTTCTTCATAAGGGTCATTCCATTAGACTTACTGCCATCTTGGTCATTTCCCTCTGGATCCTCCCCTCCTCCTCATCACCAAGAAACCCAGGTGACCAGATCTGTGCACAGTAGTCAAGATGAGGTCTTACCATGGCTCTATAAAGAGGTATAATATAATATACTGAAATATACATTAGAGTACAAATTCCACAAGCGCAAACTATCACAGACAAATACTTTCTATCAAGATTAGACTCCCTGCAAATCTCATATGAAGGTAGAAGGGGGTTTATTCTTTCAGAAACTTTAGTTCTTCTTATTCCAAATCAGGCAAACTGGCACAACTATAATGAAACAGACAGCACATCAAACCTAACAAAAAATACCTTTAATGGGTAAACGGAGTCAAGAAAATTGTGGTATAAGTGTGGAGTGTCTCTTGTGATAAATCCTGAGACTTAATGGAGGTGTTTTGTAATAACAGTAAGAATAATAGTGATGATAGTACTACTACTATTAAAAAAACTAATAATAATTATTATTATTATTATTATTATTATTATTATCTGAAACCTCGGCTTTAAAAAACCTTTGGGGAGTTAGCCAGTTTGTAAAATTTTCATTGCCAAACGAAATAGCCTGAGTTCATTGTGAACTGAAATAGGGCTGAGATATTGGGAGGAAATTTGGCTTGTATGAGCCCTAAGGTTTCCTTGAGTGGGACATTTGTGAATAGGGAGGAGACGTCAAAACTGACTATTATGTCAGTGTGTTGAAGTGAGAGGATTTCTATATACTGGCTTTGAAGTGGGCTGAGTTTTTTTATGTGTGATGGTGTGTTGCCAGTATAGTGTGTGTGTGTGTGAGTGCTTTGGCTAAAGGTTTGGCTAATTTATATCTGGGGGAATCAATGCCATCCACTATGGGACGAAATGGCACATTTTTTTTGTGTATTTTTAGGAGTCCATATAATCGGGGGGGGGTCTAGAGTTATAAGGTTTTAGTTTGTTGGTCACTTCCACAGTCCAAGAAGTGACTTTCTTAAGGAGCTATGGAGTGTTCTAATTTGAGAGTTGGTAGGATTATATTCAATAGGGAAGTAGGTAGCCTGATTTAATAATAAAGCATTAAGCTCCTGTGTATTCCTTTTGGTTGAGAACCACAGTGGCATTTCCCTTATCCACTTTAGTGATTACTATTTTCTTGTTTTTCTTCATTTCTAGTAGAGCTTTATATTCATCTTTGGATATGTTGGTTTTTGGTGATCTTGCTTTGGTGAGAACACTGGCTATATCCAGTCTGACATTGCTGGCGATACGGTTTGGAAGGTTGCGGATACCACATTCTATTTGGATCATTATTTCCTCGGCAGGTATTCTTTTAGGAGATAAGGCAAAATTGTGGCCACGTGCAAGAACAGTGAATGCTTCAGGCTTCAAAACAACGGAAGAGAGGTTGACTACAGTGTTGAGTGGTTGCTGTAGTACGGAGGTAGAGTTCTTTTTCAAGTTATCAAATTTCTTGATGTGCCGACTACGTATCTTATCAAATTCTTTTGTTGCCAAAGCACACAAGACGTCATAGAGAATCGTTCAAAGGTTGTGGTTCAGCATATTTGAAAACTCCTCCTCTAGCACCCGTAAAGCTTTATTTTTGTCGGCTAGGTGATGTGTGGCGGTAATTTGTTCTCGTAGTAGGGCGAAGCTAGGGCAGTTATAAATCCGGAGAGCCTTCTGGGAAGAGAAATGGTGCTAAAAATTTACGCAATTTGGAATTACCTCATTATCCTGGTAGTGTTTTAGGAAGGTCAGATGATTTAGTTGTCTAGATATCTTCAACTTCAGTTTGCCGTATTGGCTGGCCTGGCGTGCGATGGAATCTCCATGGATGAACAACTGTAATTCAACAAGAATTACAGTCTTTAATGTATTCCTGATGGTCTCTGCAACAGAGATGAGATATTGGAATTATTAAACTAGTGTTTAATTTTATTCATTAGCATAGTGTATTTGTTTTATGAAGATTGCAAGATGAGTTCCAACCAACATTTAAACCAACATACATGATCATTCTAGGAATGTCCTCACATATTTATTGAATATTAATTTTCAGTCATACTACTTTGTACAAAGATAAGGCCTAGGTTCTATTCTCGTCATGACAGGAGGAATCCTTATATGGATTTTTTCCAATTGAAGGCGAGTTAGCCAATCTCATACTGAGGTAACAAAGTTTTTTCTCCTGGAAACTCGGGTTTTTCATCCCACATACAGACATATCAGCCCTTTAGAACACACACACACACGATTTACAGATAAAAAATACTAGTGGTGATGGTGGGCAGTAGATGGCTTTGATGTAGATGATGATGGTAGTAGAGGTTCGGTACAGTGGTGGAGACGGAGAACTGTAGAGTCCGGTGTCCTCCCTTGATGAGTTTTCGGATCCCTTGGAGGTGTCACGAAATAATAATAAAATAATAAAATAAAAATAATCTGACACATATCACAGGAAAAGTTGCAACTTACGTCTATCATACTGGTCCCCAATGATCACCAAAACAGCAACAGAAACTCCATAGCAGGTCATGGTTATTGTAACAGCAGAAAGTTGCTGAGCTCTCTTTCCACAGGTGGAGAAAAGAACATCATGATATGTAGAATCACCATTGATATCAGAGCAGTAAGCCAACACCAGCATCGTGGTAATTAAAAATGTCAGCATCAACTACAAAATAATAGTCAGCATCACAGACTGCCTGAAAAAGTATTTAAAATTTTTCTTTATAATCTTTGACATATTTAAGTCTGACTTAAAGTTATTTGCTGAGGCATGGCCTTCCATAGGTAGGAACAAGAGTTATAACATTTCAGGAACTTGGTAGTTAAAAGGTCTGTCTAATTCCCTATGTTTTTAATTTACATATTTGTTTCATATTTCACATTTTGCACATGTACGACACTAATGACTTACACCACACATAACAAGTTAACTTCTTCTTGGAAACTCTTATTATGCCTTCAGTAATTTCTAAAGTTATTTTTATGTTCATTATGTGCTTTTATTTTTTTTTTAATTTGTACTCAGAGCAAGCAACTAAACAGAAAAGAACTTCTTGAGTGAAAAAAGATGCCAGGTATTTTGCAAGCTGAAGATGCTATAGAGGTGATGTGATTATGCCAGGAAAGTCTAGGAATAAGAGTCAGTCCATGATGAGAGATATAATCTAATTTTGATTAAATTGAGCATTATCAAAAGGTAAATAGAACTAAGGACTACTACTACTACTACTACTACTACTACTACTTTTTTTGAAAAGAAGTAAGTTCTTTATTGCAAGAAAACAGACAAAACTATGTTTTGGAAGCACTGGAATGTGACTAGAATATTGTTGTCCCAATGAAGGATGGCATGGAGATCAGTATTTAGGGCACTATTGTGAATGATTGTGAAGCTAGAGATGTTTGAGCATGACAAGGTTTGTTGTATGAGTATGATGAGTGGAGAGTGCTAACACATCAGCAAAACTGTGTGAATAGGGTTTAAGGACAGTGACAACAAATTATTCACGAGGAAGAAGGTGGCTGAAATAATAGAGCTCTAAAGAAAATATCTGCATGAACACAATCTGAAGAGAAAACACCTTCCATCATTACATGTAGTTAACTACCTGAGAGAAAACTAGCAATCTAATTATAAAGGGAAGAAGGCAGATCATAAGATGACAATTTCTTGAGAATCCCTCAATGCCAGACTCTATTAAATGCCCTGAAATGTCAAGTGCAGTAGCACAGGTTTCTCCAAACATTTTCATGGCACATGTCCATAGGTAGGTGATGTAAGCCACATCTACTGTGGATCTTGATTGGCAAATCCATATTAGTGGTTGTGGATTAGTTGAGAGTTCTCCAGGTGTGAAAGAAGTTGATTACACTGTCCAACACAATTTTATAATTTTTATAACTTTATATGAGACTTGTTTTTTACTAATTTGGGTGCACTGATTTCAAATATCAAACCCATTTTTCTCTATCATGTCAGGTTTTTCCTCTATGGCATTTTCTTTTTGCTAATTTGTAAGTTTTTGATAGTTTTAAGGAGGCAGTACTATTTAGAGGATCAAAAAAATAGATTTTTTAATATTATTTTCTGAAAGTATGTACTTTTAAAATTCTGTTCCTAACTTTTAATCAAGAAATTCGAAAAATTCACGAAGATATAGCCTATTATTCAAAGCGGTGCGCAGATCAGAATCGGAGCGCTCACTGCTCTCGCTTGTCAGTAAATGAATAAATGCGTAAGAACCTGCAACGGCACGTACTGGCGCTTTGAATGTGAGAGAGGCCTATAATTAGATACATAACTACTTAACTATATTCATTAAAAATTACAAGAATATTTTAAAAAAAATTACAATTTTACTTACACATGAGTTTCACGGAATAAATCTTTGTTTGTAGCAATTTCTGCTGTGTGTTCTGTTTTGTCAATCCCTTTGAATGCTCCAACAGCAGTCAGCCATCATGTGAGAATCCCATCTTCCTTGGTACCGATCTTCCATAGTTTTTAAGTCTTGATGAAATCTTTCGCCTTGTTCATCGCTTACAGTACCTAAATTCTCGGGAAATCTATCAAGATGACTGTATAGGAAATGAAGCTTTATGCTCATGTGCAACCTAGGCACTGGAAATTTTCAAGCATTGTTTCCAATAGATCTTTGTAATTGCATGCTTTTTTGTTTCCAAGAAAATTATTCGCAACCATCGTAAATGAAGTCCAGGCCTCTTTCTCAATTTCGTTCATAGAGTTGATGAAATTTGGGTCTCTCGTTAAAGTTCTAATTTGCGGTCCATCAAATACACCGGCTTTAATTTTTTCATAACTAAGTCGTGGAAATTTTTTACATATGTATTGGAAACAGTCACCTTGTAAATCTAAAGCTTTAACATACTGCTTCATAAGACCTAGTTTGATGTGTAGAGGTGGAAAAATGATTTTTTCTCTGTCGATTAAAGGTTGATTTATAACATTCTGTTCTCCAACATTTAAGAATATTCTAAGCGGCCAATGTTTCTGACTCCAGTGTTGGTTTCTAGCTCGACTATCCCAGAAGCATAGAAAATACGGAAACTTTGTATATCCCCTTTGAAAGCCAAGTAAAAAGTTCACCATTTTAAGATCCACGTAGATGATCCAGTTATGGTCTGTATATTTTAATAACTTCAGAACCTTTTTAATGTCCTCATATGTTTCCTTTAAGTGGACTGAATAGCCAATAGGAATTGAGCCATATACATTCCCACTGTGTAGTAAGACACACTTGAGACTTCTGCTTGAATTGTCGATAAATAAACACCACTCATTTGGATGATATTGTACAACACTCATTTCAGTTAGTAAACCTGACACATTGTTTACAGTAAACAAACCCATACTCATGTTTAAGATATTGTACAAGATTACTTTCCCTGCTACGATAAAAAGTTATCTTCGTATCTGGCTCCAGTAAGTTTTTTTCATTTAATCTTGAAGCTAACAATTCCGATGATTCCTTTGATAGGCCCAAATCTCTTACTAAGTCATTCAATTGAATTTACTGCAGTGAAACTACATTTATACAGGTTTATTCTTATGCCAGTATTAAACTCCCTACTGGCCAAGGTGGATGAAATAGTGAGACAAAATTACACTTCTTATCCATGTTATTGAACAGGTGTTATAGAATCGTATCTAGATTTAGCTGGATGTCTATAGATCTCATGGCCATTAATGTCATGGGGGTTAAACAGGTGAAGAGAAAAAGAGCAGGGAAACATACCATTAGTCTCCATACCATAACATGACCTCAACAGTGCCTCCCCCCCCTCACATACCGTTACACAGCCTCACTCCAGACATGATCTAGCAGTAACCAGCCTGCAAAACTGCTTTACTGCTGTATCTTTGAAGATGAGAGAGGGGGGGGATTCTGGATTTCTACAGTATGTCTTATGCATTGCCCTTGAGGGATATCACTTACATTGAATATTTTGGAAAACAACATGGAAACAGCAACTTTCAGCTCTTAATAAGCAAGGTGGTTGTGGTGGTGATGATGGTTCACCACATGATGAAGGTCATCTACCACTTAGTAGATCTAGTTGGCATTTCCTCCGATTAGGAAAATATCCTTATACAGCAGGAATGCTCAATAATGCCATTGACTCTTTGAGAAGAAACAGGCCACACCTCAAAAAGGTGAGGTTGACTTGACAAAGACAGGTGGCATACTATTATTATTATTATTATTATTATTACCACCCCAAGACTTCATGGAGTCAAAGACTCATCTGGGAGGTCCTTTTATCACACACACACACACACAGCCCATCATACCATGTTTTAAACACTCAAACTCTTTGCAGACACCACATTCTCAGGCAAGGCATTCCAATCATTCACAACTCTGAACATAAAAAACCTGCCTCTCACTCCCCTACTCACACCCTCTTTATATTCTGGTTCTCCCCTGATCTCCCACTATTCTCTGTAGAACTTCTCCACCATTGATCTTATAACTACCCCTTACCAACTTGTAGGCTTCTATCATATCTTCCTTCTTCCTCCTGTCCACCAGACTCTGCAAATTACATCTTCTCAATCTTTCCTCATACTCGACATTCCAGAGGTCAGAAACTACCTTAGTCTCCTTTGGCCCTTTCCAACATCTCTTCATCCTTCTGAAAACCCAGTGACCAAATCCGAGCACAATAGTCCATGTATGGCCTAATCAAAGCCTTATACAACAGAGCAAGAATCTCTCTACTTCTACACGTCAGTGTCCTCCACATCATTCCTGGAAGCTTTTGTGTTGTCTTCACAATTTTGGTGATGTGTCCCCTAAATTTCAGATCCTTATCCACTATCACCCGCAGATCTCTAATTTCCTCTACCTCCAGAATATCTTCTCACTAAGCATAAATTCTGCATCCCATCTTTGTTTTCCAAATTTTAAAACCTTACAGTTTGCAACATTGAACTCACATCCCCATTTCCATGCCCAATCACTCAATCTATTCAAGTCTTCCTGTAAGGCCACAACGTCTTCACTACACTTCATGATTCGTCCCAACTTTGCATCATCTGCAAACAACTGAATATCTCCATCCAAATCTTCACCTATATCATTAATACACAAGTTAAACAGTAATGGATCTAAAACAGACCCCTGAGGCACTCTACTAGTGACTTTCCTTTTCCTGGATATCGCTCCCCCATACACAACTTGTTGATACCTATCAGATAGCCAGTCTCCAATCCAATGCACCAATCTAATATCCAACCCCATCTGCTCTAGTTTGACTGTTAACCTATCATGAGGTACTCTATCAAAAGCCTTTGCGAAATCCGAGTATATTACTGTGTATCCTTTTCTTCTGTCCAAGGCAGCAGTCACTTTATTGTAATAAGTAAGTCGATTACTAAAACATGACCTCCCTTTAGCAAATCCATGCTGTCCATCAAAGATAATACCATTGTTATCAATCCAACTCTGGATCCTAGTTCTCACAAGCTTCTCCAACAACTTAACCACCTGACACACAGATAGGCCTATAGTTTGATGCTCGAGTTCGATATTGTGTATCACTGGCCCATAGTGGCCCAATTAATAATGAGATAACCACAAGAGACAGACTTTGGTAAGGAATGGGATCCTTTATTCCTCTTTATGCCAATAATAATGTGAGGGAAATAACATAGTTTAAACAACATGAATTAGGCTAGCTGATACCTATGAATTTATAGAAAAAGACCCATTGTATCCAAACATTCTTTCAGAATATGTATAACTACAGAGTTACATATCTACTTTTAAGGCAATGGCTGCTTTCAAGGCAATAATATCCATTTCACCACATCTGCTGTCAGTTTCAAGAACATGGGGATGAAATCCATCACCTCCTCTTTGGAGTCCCTCTTCTTATTCTGAATCATCTAATCTTCATCTCATCAGTGAAGGCTACTTCATTGAAGAATTGAATTCTTGTTAAAGTTCACCCAGAATTACTACTACAGGAATGATTTCAGATTATTCCAGATTTTTTAATATGCTTGTAAACTATATTCCAAATCAAATTCAAGTGGCTATTGTGGTCTGTACAAATGCTACATGATATTGAGGATTGGTTTTTAAAGTTTCAGTCATGCTGTGTGGAACTAGAGTTACTATCCAATTAACATACGTAATTTTTTTTTAAATTATATCACTTCCATATACTGATCAACATTCCCATATACCAGTGGTGTTCAACCTTTTTTTACTACGCGAGCTACTTTTCTATAATAAGTTATTCGGCGATCTACTCTCTTATAAGTTATTCGGCGATCTACTCTCTTATATAAATCACGTTCCCCCAACCTGATATCTGATTATGCACAAATAAACAACTAAAAAAAAAAAAAAAATACACAACTACACAACTAAAAACTTTATTTGTGTATTTAAAAATTTATTTATCACTTTGAATTATTTTAATTAATACAACAAATATTTTAATACAACAAAAAAAAAAAAATACTGGTAAAAAATATTTCTCTCTATTTTGGAAAACCAAAGTTAGAAAAAACAGATTGATTACAGGAAATGCTGGCTGATTAAAAAAAAAAAAGTTAATGTGAAATTTGGCATTGTTTGGATCTCACAATATTTTCATAGTCAAGTTGATATGAAGAAATGGCCAACTGCCGACAATCATCCAAATGATCATTTGTAATTTGGTTTCTTAATTGATTTTTTATGACGGTCATATTTGAAAAAGCGGATTCTGACAAGTATGTCGATCCGAAACAAGACAGAATTTTTCATGCAATATCAGTTAATATTGGAAATTTTTCATGTGCATACTTCCAAATGACTTCATTGTTTATTGATTTTAAATCTAAACTATTCTGAATGTCTATTATCTCAAGTTGTACTTCAGCTTGGTTTATATCAAACAGCCCACTAATTTTATTTGAAATTTCTATGATGTTCAAGTTTTCTTGAAATGGATTATTGATAAAAGATACAATCATTTCAGTTTTATTAAAATCTTTAAATCTTGAATTTATTTCTTCCTCAACTAGTTCTATTTCACGAATAAATTCTTTTAAATGCGAAGCATTTCTTGATTTTGTTCAAAAAATTTTAATAAATATGGGAGATGTCTAAATTCGCAGTCATTTATATTTTTCTTTAATAAAAGTAAGTATTGTTGGAAAGTTTTTATTGAACTTGACATGTCAATTAAATTTTTATCTCTACCTTGTAACTCTAAATTTAAATTGCTTAATTTCGTACAGAAATCTACTAAAAATGATAAGTGTAACAACCATCTTTTATCACTCAATTGTGGATAAATATCTCCTTTTTCATCATGAAAAAATTTTATGTCATTAATTAATACAAGAAATCTTTCTAAAAATTGACTTCTGCTGAGCCAGCAAACATTACTGTACAACAGAAGTTCCCTATCATCATCTACCTGTAATTTAAATAACTGCCATTGCAGGGCTTTTCCTCGAACAGAATTTACAATTTTAAATGTAACATCCAAAACATCTTTTGTGTTTAATCTTTTACTACACAGTACTTGTTGGTGAATAATACAGTGGTAAGTAAAAAATCCAGATATTTGTCATCGTTTCTACATAATGAAATGAAGCCTGATTTATTACCTATCATTGCAGGAGCACAATCAGTAGTAATAGACACAAATTTAAAAAGCAGAAGTTCGTGTTGTTTCACAAATTCATCTTCTTCTTCTTCTTCTGCAGCTTTTACTACTTAAGTAGGGTCGCTATTTGTGGTGAGCCTCCTCCACAACCTCCTGTCTTGGGATGTGGCCACATTCAAGTTCTTCATCCTCAGGTCCTCCTCCACCATCTCCCTCCATCTCTTTTTTGGCCATCCACGTTTCCTCCTCCCCTGCACATCCATCTGCATGACATTTCTTCCCACATACTCTTCCTCCCTTCTCATCACATGACCAAACCATCTCAATCTCGCCTCCTGTATCTTGGCTCCTAAGTTCGTAACTTTCAACGTTCCCCTTACATAGTCATTTCTCAGACGATCCTTTCTGGTCACAATGCACATCTACCTAAGCATTCTCATCTCCACTACCTCCATCCTGCTGATGTTATTTTTCCTCAGGGGCACAGTATCCATAGCATACGTCATAGCTGGTCTCACTACTGTCCTGTAGATTTTGGCTTTCAGATTGATCGGCATACTCTTATCGCATAACACTCCAGCCATTTCTCTCTCTCCAGTTCTTCCATCCTGCATGTATCCTGCATCTCACTTCGTTCTCAGACTCACCATCCTCTTTCATTGTTGAACCTAAGTATCTAAAGTCACCGACCTTCTGATGACATCTCCTTCCAGCTCTAGATCTGTCTCCTGGTTGCCATCCACATTGCAACACATATACTCTGTCTTACTTCTGCTCAGTCTCATACCTCTCTCTTCCAGTACTTTCCTCCAACTTTCCAGTTTAGCTGCCACTTCTTCTCTTGATTCTGCACACAGCACGATGTCATCTGCATACAACATAGTCCAAGGTGCGTCTTCTCTCACCTCCTCTATCACCACTTCCATCACAATGCTAAACAGGAACGGACTTAATGCTGACCCTAGATGCAAACCAACTGTCACTGAAAAACTTTCTGTCTCTCCCAGGCAGGTTCGAACTCTTGTCTTCACATTTCTGTACATCTCCTGCACTAACCTGACATATTTCTCCGGTACCTTCTTCTCCCTCAAACACCTTCAGACTTCTTGCATTGGCACTCTATCATACGCTTTCTCCAGATCAATAAAAACCAGGTGTAGCTCCCGTTGCTTCTCTCAAAACTTTTCCATCATCTGTCATAACCCAAAGATAGCATCTGTCGTTGATCAACCAGGCATGAAGCCAAATTGTTTCTTTGCAATCTCCACCTCCTTCCTCAGTCTTCCATCAAGAACCCTCTCTTGGATCTTTATTGTGTGGGACATCAACTTTATTCCTCTGTAATTCTTACAGTCTTGGGCATCTCCTTTACTCTTGTAGATGGAGACAAGAGTACTTTTCCTCCATTCCTCAGGTATATTTTCCTGTTGACAAACTTTTATGAACAGGTCCCACAGCAGGTCAATTCCCACTTTCCCTAGTGCCTTCCTAGTGTTTCACAAATTCATCAAATGCTGAAAAAATGTCTCCTCTCCTAGTCCTTCTCAATAATGGTATAATTTTCAAAAGTTCTTTACTTGAATAATCTTAAAATACCATGTGAATAAATACCATTAACTAAGCAATAATCAGTGAAGTTGTTTGATTCATCAAATTGTAATGAAAACGCAACACGCTGGTGAATGTCTGACATTACTCTGGCCTGGAAACTTTTCTCTGGCAATTGGAACTCTTCCTTTTGGCAATTTGAAACCTTGTCTGCGGCCTAGAAGTAGTCTCTCTCTCTCTCTAGCAACGTCTCGAACCGAGAAGCTCCTTTCTGGAAGCGGGAAACTCCTCTCTCAAGCAATGTGGATCTGGGCAGTCTCTCTGACAGCGACTCTGGACCAGACGGCCTCCTCTCTGATAGCAATTCTGGAACTGGGACCTCTTCTGCTTACTTCACTCCTTTTCTATTAGACCTCTGAGACCTCGCATGAAGTTTGGCAACCCCCAAAGAATCGGTATGAGTCTTTTATCTTAAGTTTCAAGTTCGGCACGCCTTTTGTTCTCCTCCGCTTTCTTTTGATTGTAAGTTGCCGGCCATCAGAAAGTTGTTTGAACTCTTTCTGACTGACTTCGGAGATGTTTACAGTTAGAGCTTGCAAGCCTTTCTCATACATACAAGTTTCAATAACAATCTTTCTAATGCTGCCATGTATAGCTTCGTCGACTAAAACATTGCCTTTGTTTTTAACACTCTAACATATTCTTATTAAAGCAGTATATACAGTTAGCTTCAAAAGAGTTATTTACAAAAACATCTAATACAAACTATACCGAGTAAAACAAAGTTTATTTTTTTACAATATTCACATGGGACTTAACCTAAGTAAAAAATCGATGTAATGTGCTTTGGAATATTTAATATTTAAGCTACAATCGAGTTTTTACACTTTGCTTATAATCGTATTCACTCAGCTTGCTGTTTGACTTCCACTGATCCAAGTTAATTCATTTACCCAAACTTATAAGAAAATTACTGATTTGACAATTTTATAGAAAAATAAATAAACAATAGCAATACACTTAAAGCGAATTAAAAATAATACAAAATAATGATAAATAAAATATGTTTTCAGTTTTAATTAAATTTGTAAGTAAGGAGGAATACACAAGAGATCGACCAAAAATCACTCCACAATCGACCAGTCGATCACGATCGACGGGTTGAACATCCCTGCCATATACAGATCAAAGTTTTATACAATGGTGTTCCCATTATACAGAGCTTTGAACAGACCACGTCTGGATTTCTGTGCTCAGATCTGGTCACTGGGATTTGAAGAGGATGAAGTAATTTTGGAAAGGTACAGAGATGGATAACAAAAAATGATATCAGGAATGTACAATGTTGATTATGAGGACAGATTGAGGACATGCAGATTGTAGAGTTTAGTGAACAGAAGACAAAGGAAGGGGGGGGGGGGGTTTCATATCATACCCAATCATACACACATTTTGGGTATGATTGAGACATTGAACCTGTTGAAGAGTAATTACCAGATTAATGCTGGAGAGATTTTTCATATGGTAGAACAAGGAACAAAAACAAGGAAAAAAAGGAAGTAGTTTTTACACTTCCTTTTTTCTCTCAGTTCAATGCAAAGGAATGCATTGATTGAGAGGGTGGTGAATGTGCAAATGGTGGATGAATTTAAGGAGTGGTACGATAGACTTTGTACTGACTAACATTACCAGATTAATGACTTCTCGTGATTAGTCTTCTGACTCTATGGTGATCAAGAAAATAAAATAAAAAGACAAAACGCTGTAGGCCTATAGTAAATAAATGCCACGGGCAAACTAATTTGATTAATTACTAAACTGCTCAGATTTTATGCCTTGTGTTACACAATGAAGTTCAAGTTAGTGGAAAATTTGATGAATTCACAGTGATACGACTAAATTCTGATAAATTTAAACATGAATCAATACAGAGTAGTAAGAACTTTTCTAATATGTCACTTATGTCATCACAGCAATAATATTTTTATCTTATTGAAAACAGCATGCTAGCATACTGTGCACTATTTACTCCTAAATGGGTGACAAAATTGGAAACATCACTAAAATAGTTTGTAGAATGAAATTCGATAACTGGTTTCTGTGAGAATACATTATGCAGTGGAGCTCAAGTTAGTTGAGAAATTGATGACTTCACATCAGTAATAAACTGACTAAATTCTGCTAAACTTAAACATGAGTCAATACAGATTTTTCTAATATGTCATTTATATTACCACTGCAGTAAGATGGAAACCTCTTTTAATAAAGTGATTTTTCTACTATAAGGAATGTGGTACACTAAAAATACTGTGCATTATTTACTATTTACTCCTAAACAGCTGGCAAAATTGGAACATCACTGGAATAGTTTGTACAATGAAATTCGAACTATTGGTATGATATGCATAGCATCAAAATTACTCAGAGCCTTTCTAATGAGTAGTTAGCATGCAGTTATTATACATAGTATATATAAGTAAATCAAGTGGCAAAATTCCAGATATACACACTTGACAATCCAGAATAATAAGACAATCTCTGAGCTTCTTCTGAGAGAGAACCACGGCCTTAAAAAATGCAGATTCTGATTATGTTATTTCAGCTATTCAAAGGAAGATATAAAATTTCTGTACTTTGGTTGCAGAAAAAAATCAGTAGCACTACTGGTTCATACTTATTCTAAAGAACCTTGCTGAGAACATCAATTAATTGAAGATCAAGATAGTTGAAACAGTCTCCCACACACAGAATACAACCTCCACTTGTGGAGGTTGTATTCTGTGCTGTACTCACTTTGTTGATAAAGCATCTGAAGTAATGAAACATTTCTTTATTCACAATGTAATGGGACAAGCCAGTACTAAAAGCTCATAATGTATAATAACAGAAGGGGTATATAGTCTTCTTTGTTTACTCTACTTCAAATAGCATGTATGTTCATTTAAGGTGAAATTTTTCTTATTTAAAATTAGGTTAGCCACTAGAGGGCCAGACGGGTGGTCGTGTTTTCAGGGAGCTCCTGAAAGCTAAGTATAATTTTGAATGAAAATTAGAATATAAGTTAAAATCATAACGTAATATTGTCTAATTTTGGTAGCTTGTGGTGTCTGTGTGATTTTGGTGTAAATTCTGTTATTTAATTTAGTATTTAACGATACGTTTCATAGATTTGAATATGGTGCCAATGCGACGTAAGATAATGGCGTCCAAAAATACGACGGCATTGTTCAAAAACTATAATGTGAGAGAATTGGTCCAATGTGATGTGTGTAGAATGTATGCATTCCCGAATGAGGATGGAGTTTGGATTGAAAGTGATAGTGGTGGGAGAATGTGCAGAAAGTGTAAGCAAAGTGAGGAGTTGAATTGTGTGTCAGGTTGTGAGACAGCTATGGTTGAAGAAAGCCAGAATGTGAGTGAAAATAGTGGCTTGATAGGGAATTGTGATGTACAAGATGGCAATGAGAGCAGTGATCTAAGAAAGAGTGAGAGCAACTATACAGAGAGAGAAAATGGTTTGAATGATAAAAAAAATAAGGAATTATTTGTAAGAAGTGAGATCGCTAGGTTGCGTGCAGTGATACAAAATGCGCAGCAGCAATTAGAGCACCTGCAAAACTCTTTCCAGAGTGATTCGGCTAACGTAAATAACTAAATAACCAGCGTAAGAGTGGGCAAGTTTCTGAAATGAAGGAAAGAGTGTTGTTTGGTGACTCATTATTAAGAGGAGTGATAGATGGGAGGGTAACTAAATCATACTTACCAGGTGAGAAATTTAAGGATGTAAGTGAGAGTATTAGAGTGCAAAAACAGAGGGTGAAAGAATTAATAATTGTGGTGGGTACGAATGAATTGAAAAGGTGATAAATTTTTTATGAGAGAAGACTTGAAAGTATTGTTAAAGGTAGCGAAAGAAAAGAGTGACAGAGTTAGAATGGTGAGTCTGTTGCCGTGGTATGACAGAGAGGAGTTTAGAAGGAGGGCCATAATCGCAAATGACATTATGCGCAGGTTATGCAGATGCTGTGGTGTGGAATTCGTGGACGTGTGGAATGAGTTTGATGGGCAAAAGGACTTATACAAGATGGATGGCCTGCATTTGAATGGACTTGGTGTGCGAAGACTGGAAAAAGTGTTGCTGAATGAAGTGAAAATGGATGTGCAGAACCAGGGAAACTAGAACTACCAAGGATGGGGGGGGGGGGAGTGGATATGCAGACATTAGTGAGACAGTTGAGTGTAAAAATGTATATAATGCACCTGAGCCAGCACTAAAGACAAAAAATGGGAATGGGACATTTAGAATAACGCATCAAGATAGGGGTGGGACAAAGGGATCACTGCATTTCATGTATACTAATGCCAGGAGTATTAGGAACAAGAAGGAAGAATTTTTGGCCTTGATTGGCTCTTCCTGGCCACAGGCTATTGGCATTAGTGAAACATGGCTGACGAAAGATGATATAGTTAGTGGGATAGAATGTGTAGGTTATAGTGTGTTTAGGAGAGACAGAGAGAATAAAATGGGGGGAGGGGTGTTATTGATGATAGCTGATGAACTGCAGCCAAGGAGAATTGAAGTTGTATTGCAGGATAGTGAAAGGAGCTCATTTGAGGCTATTTGGTGTGAGATTGAGACCGGCAGAATAAAATATACAGTTGGGTGCTTCTATAGACCAGGTGATGGAATAGATAGTGGAGATAGTATGCATAAGCAAATTGATGAAATGAGTGGAAGGAGGGTAATTATTATGGGGGATTTTAATTATGGTAACATTGATTGGAAGGAGGAGAGGACACATGTGAGGAAGGAAATGGATTTTATTCAATTATTAAGGGATAACAATCTGAGACAACATGTAATTGAAAATACTAGGGGGTGTGAGAGTGCTTGACCTGGTAATAGCATCTCACAATTTGAATATGACCATGTTGCCACCTATTGGAGAGTGATTATAAGGTCTTGACCTGGGAGGTGGCTAAAGGTGTGGAATTTTTGATTAAGACAGGGTATATGTGGAATTACCATGCTGGCAAGTATGACAAGCTTAGGAGATTGCTTGGATCAGTGCCATGGCATGTACAACTGCAAGGGCTGGATGTCGATAGAGCATGGGAAGTGGTCAAGGAGCATTTACAGGAGGTTATGGCTGATTGTATACCTAGGGTCCGAATAGTAAAACAAGTAGGGGTTAAATGGATGAATAACACCATTAAGCTTGAGCTACAAAAAAAGAAACAACTGTGGAGGGAATTTAAAGAAAGGGGTGACCTGCAAGCACACGAACGGTATAAAGTGCAGGCCAGAAGGGTAACGAGTGTGGTAAAAACAGCAATAGCCGATTATGAAAGGAAACTAGCTATGCAAGCAAAAGAGAATCCCAAACAGTTCTTTCAATATGCTGCAAGCAAGGAAAAAAACTGTACATGGCAAAATGATTTTAAGTAATGACGATGGTAAGGAGGTCACTGAACCAGTCGATATAGAGGAGTTACTGAGCGCGCACTTTGCAAAAGTATATCATCCAGGTGGTGACATTGAAAAAATGAAGGAGCCATTAGTTTATATGGGAAATGTGATGAATGAAGTGGAGGTGAATAGTCTATTACAGAACCTTAATGTGAATACATCTGTGGGATTGGATGGTATACCAGCACGGGTCTTGCGTGAAGCGGCTAAGGAATTATCAGTGCCCTTGACCATGTTGTTTAATTTGGGTCTCGGGTCTGGTTTAGTCCCGAAGGCGTGGAAAGAGGGGAAAATAGTTTCACTGCATAAAGGAGGATCCAAGACTTCTTCTTCTTCTTCTGCAGCTTCTCCCACTTAAGTGGGGTCACTGTTTCTTATGAGTCTCCTCCACACCTTCCTGTCTTGGGCTGTCACCACATCCAAGTTCTTCATCTTCAAGTCCTCTTCTACCAGCTCCCTCCATCTCTTCTTTGGCTGCCCATGCTTCCGCCTTCCTTGCACATCCATCTGCATGACCCTTCTTCCCACATATTCGTCCTCGCTCCTCATCACATGACCAAACCATCTCAACCTTGCCTCCTGTATTTTCGCTCCTAAGTTCGTAACTTTCACTGCATAAAGGAGGATCCAAGACTATGGTTGCAAATTACCGACTGATCAGCATATCATGAGTTGTTGTCAAGGTCTTGGAGAAAGTAGTCAAGAGAAAAATACAGGAATGGATTGATGAAAATGAGATACTGTACAGGCACAGCATGGCTTTGTAAAGGGTAGATCATACCTGAGTAACTTGCTCAAGTTTTATAACAAGGTGATGGCTGAACTGGATAAGGGAAATGGGTTTACAGTGATACTGCTGGACCTGGCAAAGGCGTTTGACAGGATACCACATGGAATTCTAATCCGTAAACTACAACATATGGAATGGATATAGGGTTGGTGAGATGGATAGGTGGGTGGTTGATGGAGAGATATCAAAGAGTGGTTTATTCAGGAGTGGAGTCCAAAAGACGGCCTGTGACTAGTGGGGTGCCGCAGGGTTCTGTTCTTGGACTACTACTGCTTAATTTGTTCATTAACGATATAGGGAAGGATCTAAGTGGAACAGTTCATTTGTTTGCTGATGCAAAGTTGGGGAGGGCGATAGTGAATGCAGAAGATGTCAAAGTCTTGCAGGATGACTTAGATAGATTGGAGTTCTGGGCTAAGGAGAATGGATGTCAATTTAATGTGACAAAATGTAAGGTTATGCATTTTGGGTTGAAAAGATTACCAGCAGTATACCATATGGGTGGATCTGTACTCCAAGAGATTGATGAGGCCAGGGAATTGGGAGTGTTGGTGGATAGGGAGATGAAGTTTAGCGGGGACATTGCGAAAGTAGCTAAATCAGCTCATCAACTCACTTGGTTGTTGAAAAATGCCTTAACGAACAGAGACAAGCAAGTTATTGTACCTCTGTAACGAGCCTTGATAAGACCTCATCTTGACTACTGTGCCCAGATTTTGTCATCTTCGTTCCTTCTTGATGGGGAGGAGGTGGAGAGGATCCAGAGGCGAGTAACTAAGATGATAGCAGGTCTATGGAATGAACCATATGAGAACAGATTGAAGATTTGTGGGTTGCAGAAACTGGTTGATAGGTGGAGGAAAGGAGATATGATTGAGACATTCAAATTTCTAAAAGGATTCTATAAGATTAATTCAGAGGATATTTTTGAGATCAGGACTGGTGGTGGGAGAACTAGGGGACACCTATGGAAGCTGGGCAAGAGTGTGGTTAGCAGTGGTGTTAGAGCTGGGTTCTTTACTTTTAGAGTGGTAAATGAGTGGAATAAGCTGCCAGAGTCTGTTGTGGGTGCTATGACAGTGAGCGAGTTCAAGGCAAGGTATGATAGATACTGTGAGAATGTCGTATAGTTGTGTGGACATGATGTTTAGGGCCTCCCTCGATGAGTCTAAGGACTCCCTGGAGTAGCCCAAAAATAATAATAATAATAATAAAAATTTTGAAACTCTTAAAAACTACTTAAAACAGCATCCTGAGTTCAAATGAATCTGTTTTGAAATAATATTTGTTTAGAATAAACCATTTTTCCTTAAATACAATTCAGATATAATTATTTAATATATTATCTGTGTGACTAATGTAGAAATAAGTTTGTAAAGAGGCACAATGCATTTTATTCCAAATATAAATTTAAAATTTCTCTGATGAATTAATTAATAACATAAAAAATCATCTACTTTCCTCAGTTATATGTCGATATGTATATTATTATTATTATAACAAATCTCAGAGTCAACACTGGGAAGTCTTATTCAACTAGCAACATATCTACCATATCAAACCTTAAATTTATTCACATGTTTAAAAATTCAGCAAATTCTGGATATGCATGTCACTCAACTATCATTCTCCATGTAAAAAATCTACTCCCTACTCCTCCATTTCACCACACCTTTATACAACTTCCAGATATGTCCTCTCATTTCTCCCTTCTCTTCCTCCTTCCTTCCTTCTTTCCATAAAAGACAAATAAAATGAATGGCATGGATTTTTCAAAAATGGTACAGTGCCATGAATGTAGTGTATATGTGTGTAGAAAGACGTCATGGATGTTTATGTGGAGAGACTGAATAAGAGAAAGGAGCAAGTGTGGGTACATAGAAAGCACGATATTCTGATGGACCACATGGCTTGTTTAAATATGAGTAGGTAAAATGGAGTTGTAACTGAAATAACAGTTGAGAAAGATTGTGCAAATGTTCAGAAAGTGTGTGTGGAAGTGATAGTGAGGAAAATAATTCAATTGACAATAAAGCATTCGATAATGATGTTGAAAAACACAGTGTAATTAAGAGTAAGATGGTGAGCAAGATTGACAGCAAACATGCTTGTGTGACTGATAATGAGAGTAAATGATAGCAAAAAATGATGCAAGATTTGAAAGCAGAATTGGTGAAGATGAGAAGAGATGAAGCAGATGTGGAGTAAAATGAAGAGAATTTTGTAGATATATATGAAAGAGTGAAGAAGGAAGAAGAAGACAAAAACAAATGATGCTGTTATGAAAAAGTAACAAAAGACCCATGAGTGATATTGTATGGTGATTTCATTATTATTAGAGGTGTGGAAAATTAAGGAATGCACAAGGCATGTTTCCCAGGGGGAGGTGTAAAATGAATGAAAAAGGTATACAGTGACATCTTGAATTGGATATCAGGAAGCATTGGATATGAGTAAGCAAGCAAAAAGAGTTGGTAGTAGGAAAAAATGACTGACTGGGAACAAGGAGAATGTAAGATTGGATATCAGGAGGTTATTGAGAAGGATAACAGATAATAGCATGATAGGAAAGATAGTGAGTGTGTTGCCCAGGTATGACAGTGATGAGATGAGGCACAGAGCAAGAATTATGAGTGGTATGTTAGCTGAAATGTGTGAAGAGAAAGGAGTGCAGTTTGTTAATGTCTGGAATGAGTTTGAAGGATGAACTGAACTGTATAAGAGTGATGGACTGCATCTGAATGGTTTTGGCGTGAGTCATTTGGAGAGATTGCTTCTGTTAAAGAGAGTAATGAGTGCAGAGAATGAATCTGAGCAAGTAAGTGATGCTTATGAATGAAGAACTGGGTAGCATGAGTGTAGAAAATGAGAGAATAAGTGTTCAGGACAAACAGGGAAACTGGGAGACTCAGGATGGACAGGAGAATGCAGCGTAAGAAAGATTAATTTCTATTATTATTATTAACATATGCTCTGCATGGAGTTAACGACTCATCATGGGAGGTACACACTATTGGACACAATGCTCATCCAACTGTGCCTTAAACTGATTCATTGTGTCCACACCAACAACATACTCAGGCAATGTATTCCACTCACCAACCACTCTCCATGCAAAGAACCTACTACTCACTCCTCTGCTCACACCCTCCTTATATAGTTTCCAGTGATGGCCTCTTGTCCTACCCCCTTCTCCCAATCTATGAAATATCTCGTCTACATCAACATGATAACAACTCCTGATTAGTTTATATGACTCAATCATATCCCCTCCCCTTCCTCCTATTCATAAGGCTATGCAACTTACATTCTTTCAATCTGTCCTCATACTTCACATTCCAAAGACCACTGACTACCTTTGTGAATCTTCTCTGGAACCTTTCCAATATATCATTGTCACCATGAAAACCAGGTGACCAAATCTATGCACAATAATCCATATGAGGCCTGATCAAGGCATTATACAAGGCATCCTAACCTCTTTGTTTTTTTTGCATGTCAGGGTCCTCCGTACCATTGCTATTATTCAAAGTGACGTCTTCACAATTTATGCAATATGGCCCTTGAATTTCAGGTCTTTGTCCACCATTAGGTGCCATTTAAGCACTGCTGTAGCGCAATTGGAAGAATGATGGTACATTGCGCACTTCGATTGGAATAGGCCTAAGTTCGATTCTCGTCGCAATGGGAGGAATCTTTATCTGGACAATTTTCAATTGAAGGTGAGTTAGCTGATCTCATACTGAGGTAGCAGGGTTTTTTCTCCCAGAAACTCTGGTTTTTCATCCTGCATACAGACAAATCGGCCCTTCAGAACACACGCAATTTACAGACATAGAATACTAGTTGTAGTGGTGGTGGAGGTGGGTGGTAAATGGCGTTGATGGAGGTGATTCGTAGTACAGGTTCAGTGTAGTGGTTGAGACGTTGTATCAGTTGAGAAGTTGAGATAGTTGTAGGTGTCCTCCCACGATGAGTCTTTGGACTCCGTGGAAGTGTCAGGAATAATAATAATAATAATAATTACTCCCAGATCTCTCAACTTCTCTACTTCAGTTAAAGTTTCCCCACCAAGTGTATACTTTTGCATCCCATCATTGCAAAGTATACACTTGGTGGGGAAACAAATCTTAAAACCTTACACTTTGCGACATTGAACTGATAGTTCCACTTATCTGCCCATTCATGCAGTCTATTCAAGTCCGCTTGTAAGGCCATAACATCTGCTTGACCCTGCATTGCTCTCTCCAGTTTTGCATCATCTGCAAACAGCTGCATATCACTAGTTAAACCCATCCAAATATCACTAACATACAAATTGAACAACAATGGCCCCAAAACTGGCTCCTGCTGCACACCACTAGTGACCTTTCTCTTTCAGGATACCGCACCCCTATATACAACTTTCTGAAAGCCAGTCACTGATCTAACCCAGAAGTCTTTTATCCAATTCCATCTGTTTGAATTTATATAAAAGCTTGTCATGTGGCAGTCTATCAAAAACCTTTGCAGAATCCAAGTACACCACTGTATATGCATCTTCCCTATCCAATATTTGTCACCTTGTTACAGTACATAAGTTAGTGAAACATGATCTTCTCTTAACAAACCCATGCTGATAACCACAGAAAATACTGTGGTTATCAACCCATTTCTGAATCCTACTTCTCAACAATCTCTCTCTCTCTCTCCAGTACCTTCGCCACAACTCCAGATATACAGACCGGCCTATAATTTGAAGCTACAGCCTTATCGCCATCTTTATGCAGTGGAACAATTTTACCTTCCTTCCACTCCATTGGAACTTGTGCTGCTGTAAGACTTATTAAACAGGCATGCCAATGCTACTGCCAATTCCCTGAAACATTCCCTTAAGATGCATGGTGTCATCAAATATATCATCAAATCCTATTGCCTTATTGACATCAATCTTATTTATTTCTTCAAATACCTCCTACTCACTCACAATTAAGCCATTCCCCTCCTATGTCCTCTACACTTAAGTTCCTCATGATTCCACCCTGATCAGGATGAAGCACGCTTATAAATTGATCACTGAATACCTCAACAATGTCTTCTCCAGCAGTTACCATTCTACCACTTTCATCCATTAACTTCATCTTACTATGATCAGTCTTCTTTCTGCATACTGCATATCTAAAAAACTCTCTAGAGTTTTTCTTTGCCTGATTTGCAAATTTCTGCTCATACTCTACGTTTGTTTTCCTTACTGAGTCACTCTCCTGACTTGTTCTTTATACTCTTCATGTGATTGATTATTACTATTATTCATCTTGTACTTCCTCCAAAGTACTTTTTTTTCCCCAGATTTCATGCTTTAGGTCCACATTCATCCATTTTACATCTACCTTATTCAACCTATTGGCCTTCAGAACAAATTCACACATTGATGCTGTTATGTATTTCTTTGTCAGTTCCCATGCATTAATTTCCTTACTGCTCAACTTCTCGCTCCATGTTATGGTACCCAGCTGCCTCATAAGCTTGTCATAATCACCAGCAGGGCTGCCGAGAGGGGGTGACATCTGAGACTTTTGTCACGGGCCTGGCATCAAAAAGGGCCCGACCGTATCACATAACTGTGTTTATAATGCATGGTTTTAATTATCATAATAATACAACAATGATAAAGGATAATGGCATATCGAGAATGATACTGTGTTTTGTTTTAGACAGATGGCTATGCTCTTTAGCTCGCCGTGAGTGTCCAGAAGACACTGATTCTCTCGGTGCAGATCGCTGTAGTTAAAGCGGGTGATGACGTCAATAGGTGTTCATGCAAGGTTATTGCAGTCGGCTGCGCTAGCTAGTAATTGCATTCACAGTAATGTTCCCTGCCAGAACGCTTCGTTCTTGTTTGTATTTTGATAGATGAAGATTTTGCGATTGTTTGTAAAGTGTGCAACTGTATAGTGTAGGCATTGCGCTAAAAAATAAAAGCAAGTATTCTTATTAATTTGATTTTTTAATTATTAAAATTACATTTTTAATAATAAAAATTTGACCAACAGAAATGTATCATCATAAACCTGGAAATCAAAAACGAAAGGAGAAAAAGATTGTGAGAAGACAAAAGAAGGTTTAAAAAACAAGCATTTACTACTGAAATATTTGAAGACAGAAGAGCACCAAGATATTGAAATTTCAAGTAAACAATGCGCTAATAGTTTAACTGCTGACAAAAGTAATAAAGAATCTTCTTCACCTGGACCTGCAGCAGCTGACTCTGAAGTGAACACTGAAACAGACGCTAGGGACAATTTAAACCTTGAAGATAAAGAATAATTTAAATAATAAAAATTTAATAGTAAACAATAAAAATTAAAAAATTATTTTTTTATTTAATGTTTGTATTTTGTATAATATGTAATGTATCAAATTTTGAATTTATTGTACACTTTTTTTTAAATAAATGTTTAATGTTTTATATGACTTTTTTTATTAAACAAAAGTGATGCACTTTTTTAAGTGGGGCCCAGACCATAGACTTGTCACAGGCCCAAAAATTTCTCTAGGCAGCCCTGATCACCAGATAATTCTGCATATATATCCTTTCCTCACAAAAGTCTGCATATGACTACCACAATACAGGTGATTACTTCATGATCACTTTCACCAACTGGAGGAAAGTGTGAAACCCCTCTCACAATCACATCCTCTGATGAAATGATTAGATCTAGAACTCTCGATCCTTACATGCACTCCTTTACATGCTGCCTGAGATAGTTATCTCTCAAGAACTCAAAAAATTCATTTTCCTTATTCCCAAATGCTACCTCTTCATTCCAATCTATACTGCCATAATTAAAATCACCCATAATAATTAGCCTTCTTTGTTCACTAATCCAAGTTGTTTATATATTTCTTCATCCCTATTCTCCACATTCACTGGCCTATAACAACATCCAAATAAATATGTCTTCCTCTCAACCTCCACATTACACCACACTGCCTCATAACCATTAACTAAGTTTCACTGATATCAACAACCTTTGAAAAGAATGAGTCAATCAATATGACAAATTCATTCCCTTTACTCTCAATGCTCCTAGCATTGTATACAGAAAAAACAGTGTATTGCCAGTATTCTTATAACCATTATTACTTACCTCATACTCCACCTTGCTCTGTAATAGAGTGTACACTCCTTGTTTCTCAAGCCACTCCCCACATGGGAGCCATTCCTGCAACATTACACCTGTGCAATTCTAGTTTCCCTGTCATAACAATTCACTTGCCCAGAAAAACAACAGCCTCTCCAAATGTCTGTGCCCTTCTGCATTCAGATATAATCCATCTCTTGCACACATCTCTCTCTCTTCTATCCTCAAACATACTCCATGCATCCACATATTCCAGATCTTTTTTTCCTGCACATTCCAGCTATCATCTCATTTGTCATCACTACTCTTGCTCCACTCTGCATTATCATACCAGGGCAACACACTCACTATCTTTCCTCAGAAATTTCTGATTCACTATATCTAACACCAACCACAAATCTTGCACTACATGATTCACACTACCTCTCAGGTTATTCATCTCAACCATTACTGTCATTTCCTCTGCACTTTCACCCCTCCTCAGTATCACTGTAACATTATCATTCCACCAGAGAAGTATTCCTCTTGCACTGTACTCAGCACACTCCATATCATCAAATCTCCATATATGATGCTTCAAACAGATTTATTCATTCTCCTCTCACTGGCATCCTAGACTCTAAATGTCATAGTCTTTAAATGATGTGGCAGCATTGGCAGCCACCATGTTGAATACAATCAATACATGTGGAGACAATACTGAGACAGTAAAATCCTAACAAGATACTGCATGATATTACCAAAAAATCATCCATTTGAATAGTGCAAACTGAAAACCCAGTATTGACACAAAATAATTGCATTTGAGTGGTTGTGGTGTGAGTAGCTTGGAAAGACTGCTGCTGGAAGGTAGAGAAGTGAATACAGAGAATGAATCAGATCAAGTGGGAAGTGATGTGGAAGAGCAGGAGAGGCTGAAGAGGAATGGGGAGGGTTCAGGGTGGACAGGGTACACAGCGTGAGAAAGCTGGATGCTCCAAGAGGATGTGAGAGCATGTAGACAGGAAAGAAACAGGATGACTTGGGATCAAGAGGAAACAGCTGGAACTGGAGAGGGTTCTAAAATGAATAATCAGAAAGGGAAATGACTCCAATTGAGCATGGAGAAATCACATCGAACAACTGGTATTAGTCGAACTAGTTCTAGATCCACGAATGAGCCGTTATGTTTGCATACAAATGTTAGGAGTGTAAGAAACAAGGCAGATGAAATGGTTGTACTAATTGAGTCTATTCACCCAAACATTTTTGAAATAAGTGAGACATGGTTAGATGAGGATGACATCCTGACAGGAATAGAGATAGAAGGATATGATGTGTTTCGTGAGGATAGAAGAGATAAAAAGGGAAGTGAGAGTGCTATTGATGATATAGAAAGAGTTATGTCCATACAAAGTAGAGATGCAAGACGGAAATAGTGACAGTGGTTTTTATTATTATTAAACAAGACCTCATGGAGTCAAAGACTCATCTGGAAGGTCCTTTTATATCACACACATCTCATCATACCGTGTCTTAAACAAGCTCAAACTGCTTGCAGACACCACACTCTCAGGCAAGGCATTCCAATCATTCACAACTCTGCATGAAAAAAACTTGCCTCACACTCCCCTACTCACACCTTCTTTATACAGTTTCTAGGGATGACCTCTGGTTCTCCACTGATCTCCCACTATTCTCTGTAGAACTTCTCCACCATTGATCTTATAACAACCCCTTATCAACTTGTAGGTCTCTATCATATCTCCCCTCTTCCTTCTCTCCACCAGACTCTGCAAATTACATCTTCTCAATCTTTCCCCATACTCAACATTCCAGAGGTCAGAAACTACCTTAGTCAGTCGCCTTTGGACCATTTTCAACACCTCTTCACCCGTCTGAAAACCCGGTGACCAAATCTGGGCACAATAGTCCATGTGTGGCCTAATCAAAAGCCTTATACAACAGAACAAGAATCTCCCTACTTCTACATGTCAGTGTCCTCCGCATCATTCCCAGAAGTCTTTGTGTTTCTTCACAATTTTGGCGATGTGTCCCCTAAATTTTAGATCCTTATCCACTATCACTCCCAGATCTCTTATTTCCTCTACTTTCAACAATATATTCTCACCAAGCATAAATTCTGCATCCCATCTATGTTTTCCAAATTTTAAAACCTTACATTTTGCAACATTGAACTCACATCCCCATTTGCTTTCCCAATCACTCAATTTATTGAAGTGTTCTTGTAAGGCCACAACATCGTCACTACTCTTCATGGTTCGTTCCAACTTTGCATCATCATCATCATCATCTGCAAACAACTGAATATCTCCATCCAAATCTTCACCTATATCGTTAATATACAAGTTAAACAGTAACGGCCCCAAAACAGACTACTGAGGCACTCCACTAGTTACTTTCCTTTTCCTGGATATCACTCCCCCATACACAACTTGTTGATACCTATCAGATAGCCAGTCTCCAATCCAATGCACTAATCTAATATCCAACCCCATCTGCTCAAGTTTGACTGTCAACTTATCACGAGGTACTCTATCAAAAGCTTTTGAGAAATTCAAGTATATTACTGTGTATCCTTCTCCTCTGTCCAAGGAAGCAGTCACTTTATTGTAATAAGTAATAAGTAAATTACTAAAACATGACCTCCCTTTAGCAAATCCATGCTGTTCATCAAAGATTATACCATTGTTGTCAACCGAACTCTGGATCCTAGTTCTCACAAGCTTCTCCAACAACTTACCCACAACACCTGACACAGAGATAGGCCTATAGTTTGATGCTTGAGTTTGATCACCTCCTTTATGAAGTGTCACAATCTTGCCCTCCTTCCACTCTTTAGGAACTTGACCAAGTGCAAGACTCGTATTAAAAAAATATGTCGAGGCAGGTGTCAACTCTCTGGCACATTCCTTCAGAATACGCGGTGATATATTATCAAGTCCCACAGCCTTATTTATATCTAGTTAACTCAACTCCCCAAACATCGCTTGCTCACTTACAGTCAGTCTCTCCTCCCTATCATCAACTGCTCTCAATCTCTCCATGAAGTCACATTCACAAGATTGAAAGATCTCTATGAACTGCTCATTAAGTATCTCCATCACACATTCTGCAACAGCTGTCTTCATACCATTTCCTCCAAATCAATGTCATCCTTCCATAATCATTCTTTCATTTGCTGGCTACATATCGAAAGAACTCCCTAGGATTCTTTTTGGCTTCATTAGCTAACTGCTGTTCATACCTCTCTTTAGCTACTCTCACCAACCAAGTCACTCTCCTTGCCTGGTCTTTGTAGAACTCATGAAATTGGTTACTTCCACTTCTCTTATGCTGCCTCCACAATGCCCTTTTTCTCTGTATCGCATGCTTAATCTCTTTATTCATCCATCTCACACCTACCTTATTTAACCTTCTCACCTGTGGAATACATTTAGATATTGCATCTGCTAAATAGTTTTTGAAAATCCCCCAAACTGCATTGATCTCTTTTCCAGCTAACTCCTCATTCCATGCTACACCTGCAAGCTGTCTCCTGAGCTCTAGCTCTTCATAATCATCCCTTTGTAGTTCCACATATACCCTTTTTTCACAGGTGTCCTTGCACTGCTGGCAACCACCCAGGTAATCATCTCATGGTCACTTTTACCAATTGGTGGATGATTTGACACCTCATTTATAATTACATCCTCTGATGAGATGACCAAATCCAAGACCATCAATCCTCGTGTGCCCTCTGTTACATACTGTCTGAGGTAGTTATCCCTCAAAAACTCAAGAAACTCATTTTCTTTACTTCCAGTTGCTATCTCTTCATTCCAGTCTATATTGCCATAATTAAAATCACCCATAATGATCACCTTTTCTTATTTGCTTGACTTATTTGACTATACATTTCACTATCACTGCCATCCACATTACCAGGTCTATAACAACATCCCACCAAGTATTCGATTCTATTCACCTCTATCTCACACCATACTGCCTCAAAACCACTGGCCCTATTTCCCTCTTGCATCTCTACCTTGTATGGACATAACTCTTTCTCTATCATCAATAGCACTCCCCCCCTCCATTTTTACCCCTTCTATCCTCACGAAACAGATCATACCTTTCCATCTCTATTCCTGTCAGGATGTCGTCCTCATCTAACCATGTCTCACTTATTCCGACAATCTTTGGGTGAACAAACGCAATTAGTGCAACCATTTCATCCACCTTGTTTCTTATACTTCTAGCATTAGTTATTCTTATACTCCCCCTCCATTTTTACCCCTTCTATCCTCACCAAACACATCATACCTTTCCATCTCTATTCCTGTCAGGACGTCGTCCTCTGCTAACCATGTTTCACTTATTCCGACAATCTTTGGCTGAACAGACTCAATTAGTGCAACCATTTCATTCGCCTTGTTTCTTATACTTCTAGCATTGGTATACAAACACAACAGCTCATTTCTGGATCTACAGCTAGTTCCACTGATACCACTCACTCGATGTGATCTCTCCATGCTGGACTGGGGCCATTTCTCTTTCTGCTTCTTCATTTTAGAACCCTTTGCAATTCCATCTGTTTCCTCTTGATCCCTGGTCATCCCATTTCTTTCCTGCCTACACATGCTCTCACCTCCTCTTGAAGCATGCACCTTTCTCATGCTGTGTACCCCTGTCCATCCTGAGCCTCCCTGTTTCCCTGCTCCTCTTGCACACCCATTCTCTCATTTTCTATACTCATACCACTCACTTCCCCATTCATATCCACTTCTTCAATCTCTCCTGTCTTACTCTCCTGCTCTTCCACATCACTCCCTTCTCGATCTGATTCATTCTCTCTATTCACTTCTCTATCTTAAAGCAGCAGTCTCTCCAAGCGACTCACACCATAACCACTCAAATGCAGTCCATCGCTCCCATACAGCTCACTTTGTCCCTCAAACTCATTCCACACATATTAACAAACTGTACTCCCATCTCCTCACACATTTCAGCCAGAATATCATTCATAATCCTTTTGTTTTAATAAATTTGTGTTAATAAATTTTGAGGCAGTATGGTGTGAGATCGAGGTGAATGGACTCAACTACTTAGTTGGATGTTGTTATAGACCAGGTAATGTGGATGGTAGTAACTATAAAATGTATAATCAAATTAACCAAGAAAATAAGAAATGAGTGATCATTATGGGCGATATTAATATTGGCAATATAGACTTGAATGATGCGATAGCAACTGGAAGTAAAGAAAATGAGTTTCTTGAGATTTTGAGGGATAACTACCTCATAACTAGGGCACACGAGGATTGAGGGTCTTGGATTTGGTCATCTCATCAGAAAATGTATTATGAATGAGGTGTCAAATCACCCACCAATTGGTGAGAGAGTGACCATGAGGTGACCTGGGTGGTTGCCAGCAGTGTGAGGACCTCTATAAGAAAAGGGTATATGTGGAACTACAAGGGGGGGGGGGGTGATTATGAAGAGCTCAGGAGACAACTTGTAGGTGTAGCATCGAATGAGGAGTTAGCTGGAAAAGAGATCAATGCAGCTTGGGGGATTTTCAAAAACTATCTAGTAGATGCAATATCTAAATGTATTCCAAGGGTGAGAAGGTTAAATAAGGTAGGTGTGAAAGCATGTGATACACAGAAAAAGGGCATTATGGAGGCAGCATAAGAGAAGTGAAAATAACCAATTCCATGAGGATTACAAAGACCAGGAAAGGAGAGTAACTTGGTTGGTGAGGGTAGCTAAAGAGAGGTATGAACAGCAGTTAGCTAATGAAGCCAAAAAGAATCCTAAAAAGTTCTTTCGATATGTAGCCAACAAAAGAAAGAATGACTTGATTGGAGAAAATGGTATAAAAACAGCTGTTGCAGAAGGTGTGATGGAGATACTTGATGAGCAGTTCATAAAGTTCTTTCAATCTTGTGAATGTGACTTCATGGAGAGATTGAGAGCAGTTGATGATGGAGAAGAAAGACTGACTGTAAGTGAGCAAGAGGTGTATGGGGAGTTAGGCAAACTAGATGTAAATAAGGCTGTGGAACTTGATAATATATCACCATGTATTCTGAAGGAATGTGCCAGGGAGTTGACACCTGCCTTGACATATTTTTTTAATATGAGTCTTGCCTTGGGTCAAGTTCCTATGGAGTGGAACGAGGGCAAGATTGTGCCGCTTCATAAAGGGGGGGGTGTATGGGGAGTTAGGCAAACTAGATGTAAATAAGGCTGTGGAACTTGATAATATATCACCATGTATTCTGAAGGAATGTGCCAGGGAGTTGACACCTGCCTTGACATATTTTTTTAATATGAGTCTTGCCTTGGGTCAAGTTCCTATGGAGTGGAACGAGGGCAAGATTGTGCCGCTTCATAAAGGGGGGGGGGGATGATAGAACTCAAGCATCAAACTATAGGCCTATCTGTGTGTAGTTAAGTTGTTGGAGAAGCTTGTGAGAACTAGGATCCAGAATTGGGTTGACAACGATGGTATTATCTTTGATGGACAGCATGGATTTGCTAAAGGTAGGTCATGTTTTAGTAATCTACTTACTTATTACAATAAGGTGACTGCTTCCATGGACAGAGGAGAAGGATACAATAATATACTTAGATCTTGAAAAGGCTTTTGATAGATTACTGCATTGGATTGGAGACGCCATCTGATAGGTATCAACAAGTTGTGTATGGGGGAGCAATATCCAGGAAAAGGAGAGTTACTAGTGGTTTGCCTCTGGGTTCTGTTTTAGGGCCATTGTTGTTTAACTTGAATATTAATTATATTGAAGATTTGGATGGAGATATTCAGTTGATTTCAGTTGATGCAAAGGTGGGACAAACCATGAAGAGTAGAGAAGATGTTGTGGCCTGACAAGAACACTTAAATAAATTGGGTGATTGGGGATGTGAGTTCAATGTTGCAAAATGTAAGGTTTTAAAATTTGGAAAACAAAATTGGATGCAGAATTTATGCTTAGTGAAGATATATAGTCTGAGGTGGAAGAAATAACAGATCTGGGGGTGATAGTGGATAAAGATCTAAATTTTAGGGGACACATCGTCAAAATTGTGAAGACAACACAAAGGCTTCTGGGAATGATGCGGAGGACACTGACGTGTAGAAGTATGGAGATTCTTGTTCTGTTGTATAAGGCTTTGATTAGGCCACACATGGACTATTGTGCCCAGATTTGGTCACCGGGTTTTTGGAAGGACAAAGAGATGTTGGAAAGGATTCAGAGGAGGCTGACTAAGGTAGTTTCTGACCTCTGGAATGTTGAGTATGAGGAAAGATTGAGAAGATGTAATTTGCAGAGTCTGGTGGAGAGAAGGAAGAGGGGAGATATGACATAGACCTACAAGTTAGTAAGGGGTTGTGATAGGATCAATGCTGGAGAGATTCTACAGAAAATAGTGGGAGATCAGGGGAGAACCAGAGGCCATCCCTGGAAACTGTATAAAGAGGGTGTGAGTAGGGGAGGGAGAAGCAGGTTTTTTTTCATGCAGAGTTGTGAATGAATGGAATGCCTTGCCTGAGAGTGTGTTGTTTGGAGAAAATTTGTGTTATTTTAAAGAATGGTATGATGAGCTGTGTGTATGATAAAAAGACCTCCTAGATGAGTCTTTAACTCCATGGGGGGTCTTGGATAATAATAATAATAAACACAATAATATCTTTCCTTACTACTAATACTAATCTTTTACTATTCGTAATACTAATACTAATCCACCTTCATATGTTAGCAGCACCACCTTTATTATATACCAGATTATATCCTATTAAGTGAATATATAATTACATAGTTTTATTTTTAGTGATATAATTTTAGCTGCATATATTTGGCGAGGCTGGTTGACTGAGTGGTCAACATATCTGCTCTTCAGTCGAAAACAGCAGAAGATTTCATCAAGCTGAGACACATGATATCAGGGTATAGAGGGAATGTCATCAGAAAATTTCTGGACTCTATTTTAAAATAAGAGTATTCACTATTATGTCCCATTTGAAGTACTTCTCTTACTTACTAACTCACTTGAAATATTTATTAGTATAATTTTTGCCTGTGTATTGCAGGCATCTTCAGTACATTTATAAAGCTAATTGAACAATAACTGACAATTCCAAAGGGGTGCCACCTAAGTAGCTAATGTAAGATAACTGAAAAGGTCAATAAATTTTCTAACTTTCCTAAATTTCCAATCATATAGATAGATAAATAGATACAATAAAAAGTTAAGAAAGATTAGCTGATTTATAAAGTACTATCTCCCATAAAGGGGATAGATGTAAACCATCGGATCTGTTTAAGTTAGGAGAGTGAAGTAGAGTTTCACATGTTTGTTTATAAAGCCGTTTGATGAGGAACCGACTTTTGTGAAGGACTCTTATCTTGTTCCAATGAACTCTATGTTTAGTGATGATGGCATGTTCTGCAAAGTCCAGACTGTTCAGGTTCAAGGTATTGAATATAAGACTGGTGTTCTTCTAGCTGAATAGAGGCAGATCTTCCTGTTTGTCCGAAATAAGATAATCCACAAGAGCAAGGAATCTGGTAGACACCCGGATAACTAAGATGTGGAAGCTTGTCCTTTGGAGAAGTTAGAAAGGTGGAGATTTTTCTGAAAGGTCGAAAGGCAACAAAAATATTCAGTGGTTTTAAAACTTTTGCTATACGTTCACTAATGCCATACACATAAGGGACAGGAATGCATTATTTCTTCTGTATTTGAAGAGAAGAGATATTAAAATTACTCAAAGCTCTTTTGATAAAGGAATTCTTATATCCATTAGATAAAAAGAAGGAAATAATATATTGCAGTTATTTTTGTAACAGATTGTCTAAAGAACAAAAAGGAGTGGGCCCAAGGAACCAGTGTTTTAATAGTTCCTGCCTTTTGACTGAGGTGGTGATGAGATTCAGCATGGATATAATGGCATGTATGAGACTTTTCCCTAAAAAACTGAGAAATGTAAGTTACAATCTGGTTGGTGAAGAATTAAAAGATCTAAAAAGGCTAACTGCTTATTTGATTCTACTTCTAGGGTGAATTGGATCCTTGGATAAAGTTCATTTAACTTAGAGAGAAACTGTTGAAGTTCATCAGAAGAGCCAATCCAGATAGCAAAAATGTCATCGACATATCTCAACCAATGAGTAGGTCTGGGAGAAATGTTGTCAAAAATATGTTGTTGAAAGTGGTCCATAAACAAGTTGGCAATAGCAGGAGAAAAAGGGTTGCCCATTGCTGTTCCTTCAATTTGTTGATACAACTTGTTTTTAAAGTAAAAATAACTAGAATGTATTACAAAATCAAATATTTTTACAATGTCTGAAAGAAATTCTTGTTGCAGTAATTCAATGCTTTCAGATAAAGGAACATTTGTAAATAAAGAAACAACATGAAAACTGATCATAATATCTGAAAAGTCCAAATGAAGATCTGAAATTTTATTTTTGAAATCCAAAGTATTCTTTATAGAAGTATCAGTTCTTCTAGTTGAAGAAGTGAGTAAATTTGATAAAAATTTAGATATTTTATAAGTGGAACAACCTATACAACCTACCACTGGCCTCAACAGAATACCTGATTTATGAACTTTTGGAAGACCATACAATCTAGGTGGACGACCGAACAAGGTTTTAAGTTTTTTCTTTTGATCATCATCCCATGTAGATACATTATCTATAAGAGAATTAAGTCTCTTCAAATGACTCCCAGTAGGATCCAATGTAAGGGGCCTATAAGTTGAATAGTCGCGGAGTAATAGAGACATTTTTTCTCTCATATTCCTTCCTATCTTGAATAACTACAGCCTTCCCTTTGTCAGCTTTCGTAATAATTAAATTATTATTATTATTAAGTAATTTCAGTGCTTTAAATTCAGAATAGTCAGTTATTGTGGTCAAAGCTGTATAACTGAGAGGAGACCTCCACATAGCCTTTAAAGGAATGTGGAGAACCGACCAGGGTTCTGACCTAATGTCCAATCTCACCTTCTTGTGGTGAACCCTGTTAAGGTATCTACCTGGATACTGAATGAACGAGGATGGGCTGGCAATTTGGGATTTAGCCACCCAAATTGTATTCTTATTGCCTTAAACTCAATATTAATTGATGGTACAACATGATAGAATTTCACACCGGCTGGGGCATTGCCCGGTTAAACAAGGCCCCCGTTGTTTTCGCCAGGGTGAACAGTGAAAAGTCAGCTACTGGAACAAATCCTAAAACACACCCTGCATCAATACCACCAAAACTGAAGATCGGTACTATCAACATAAGAAGTCTGAATGGCAAAGAAATGGAGCTAGCTATGGAATTAGATAAGTACCAGATCGACATAATAGGGGTGACTGAAACAAAAAAGACAAAAACTGGTGAGCTCTTTCTGAGCAATAAACACAAAATGTTATATTCAGGCAATAACAATCAAGGAAACGAAGGAGTAGCCATAGTATTCAACACTAAATACAAGGCTAATCTTCTTGAATGGCAGGCAATTTCAAGTAGAGTGATTTGGGCAAATATCAGAATGGGGAACTGGACAATGAGACTTATTTGTGACTATGGTCCCACAGGAGGTTCTCCTAAGGAAGAAGTGGAGGAATTTTTTGAGGATTTAGAAAAAGCAACTGACACAATGAAAAAGGAAAAGTTGGTCCTTGTTGGGGATGTAAATAGCAGAGTAGGAAATCATTGTCAGACATACAAAAATATTTTGGAAAAATTTAGAGAAACGAACAAAGCTAATAATAATGGCAAATACTTGTTGGATTTCTGCTCAGGACATGGACTGGTTATTACTAACACCATGTTCCAACATAAAAATGTGCAAAAATTCACATGGAGAGGGAAGAGGCAAGGAATAAGAAAAGTCTCGTTGACTATATTATTGTTGATAGTAATTTTTTCTCTCTGGTGCAGGAAACTAGAGTGTACAGAGGATTTGAAATTGGAAGTGATCACCATTTAGTCTTGAGCAGGATAAAACTGAATTTCATATTGAAATGAAGAACATGTAAGAAAGTTTTAAAACGAATAAAAATTGAGCAGCTCTCAGGTGTGAACTGTAGACTAAAATATACAAACATTATTCAAGAAAAAATGAAAGAGTTTGCGAACAGGAATTAAACTTTGGAGATTCAGTGGCAAGCTCTGAAGAAAACATTGATTGATTCTTCCAGAGAGGCAAGTGGTGAGGTTGTCTGCTAGGATAGAAAAATCAGAACTCCTTGGTGGACACAAGAAGTTAAAGAGGCAGTGAAGGAAAAGAAGAAAGCATATCAAAAGTTCCTGGCAAATAAGTCAGCTTGTGCTCTTAGAGAATACAGAGACAAACATAAGAAAGCTAAACAGTGTGTAAAACTAGCTAAACAAAAGTCATGGTAAGACTTTGGTAAGAACATTGAAATGGTAAGATATGGTATGAAGGTCAGCAATAAAAAGACAAAAACAATGAAAATAGGCAGAATCATTGAAATTGTCAACTGTGTTGTGAATGGAGAACCTGTGGAACAAGTAAAACATTTCAGCTACTTAGGCACGATTTTTAGTGAAGATAGTAAATTAAATATTGAAATAGATAACAGAATCAACAAAGCTGGTATAGTAGGAAGTCAACTGAATAAATTTATATGGAATAAGAGAGAAATTAGCCAAAACACTAAATTAGTTGTATACAAGACAGCGTTCAAACCAATTTTAACTTATGGATCTGAGAGCTGGGTCAGAAGTAAAACACTTGACCAAATACTAGAGGCTGCAGATATGAGAGTCCTGAGAAAGATTAGGGGCATGAACAGATGGCATCAATGGCAATATCATATTAAAAATGAGGATATTAGGAAAGAACTTGACATTGTCAGCATCCAGGAATGCATTAGCAGAGCTAATCTCAGGTGGAATGGTTACTTAAACAGAATGGGAGAGGAAAGATTAGCCAAACAAATGTTCTCTGCCAGGTTGGCAGGAAAAAGACTCCTAGGAAAACCAAGATATAGGTGGATTGATATGGTAAAAAAGTGCCTTAGAAGATAGATATATAAATATATGATCTGACAATGTTGTAGCAATCAGGTAACAGATTGATTTGGCAGAAAATTGTAGGTAGGAAGTTAGTAATGATGTAAATTTTTCATGTAGTACTATCATATCCTGTACACTCCTTGAGGGTAAATGTCAGGAATTTGGTGATGATGATGTACTGAAGATGCCTGCGATACACAGGCGAAAATTATACTATTAAATAACATTTCACATGAGTTATTCCGTTATTATATTTTTGAATTCATATGTCTGCTCACGGTATTTCCTTATTAAAACATACTTACAGGAAGTAATGCTTGCATTATTGTTGAAAGCATTTGCAGAAGTCCTGCTTTAAGCAAGTATACCATTTTTATTTTTATTTTTTTTTTTTATCATGATGATGCCATCATATATTATTCTGCTTTATTCCCTTCATTGCCAACTAGAGTTTGAGTTCTTTAAAAATAAAAAATCACACAGTGCAAGATCTGGAGGTAAGACAGTTAAAGTCAAGCCATTCCATTTTTGACCAAAAATTCTTGTAGAGATGAGGCATACTGAAATCTTGTGTCAAAATACTGACATGATCCAGATAACACTGAGAAGACATTGAGTACACTTGTTTGCGTTATTAAAATGATATTACTTCTCAATAATGCAAACAAATTTGGAAATAAACGTCAAATGACTCAGCAGATAATACTTGACCTGCATCTAGCAGAGGGGGTTTGTATTAACTACAAGTAGTATATCTATCTGGCAGTCAATTCTGAAATGCTTTGGTCATACTTCATAAGCACAAGTACTACCTTTGAACGTGAAATAATTATTCAACAGACAGTTGAAAAGAGGAAAAATTAAATTTAACAGTTTGCTTTTGGTCAAAAACAGTACATACTGTTTTGAAAACCGAGAATATGAATAAACTCATTGAGCTTAAAATTTAGAAGCTTATATTGATGAAATGCATTAATAAAAAGTTCAAGGAGTTTCAATGGACTTAACCACCTTACCGGCCATTAAAGATCAAATACGTACCCTCAAATGCTTCGTATCTATCATAAATTTCAATGTAATATCAATGGTATTACAATTTTAATATGCACTTCGTATCCATGGAAATGTGGACGTATATATACGTCCTGCCGGTAGCGTGGTTAATTAGTATTCTTTCCAGTCAACAGGGCTATCAGAATTTAGTGAATCTGTATAATTCAACTTTCCCCACACATTGCATGAAATATTTAAAGAAGAAAATTTGAAGAAAGTAGTATCTGAATATAACATGAGTGAGCCAAGAGATGTGGACGCGATTTGAAGAGCTCCTGATTCAGACAAGTTTTACTAGGAATAATTAAGTATATATGTGTAATTGTTTGAGTAAGAGCAGCTGTAAACGTTGTGTGCTACCGGTATTATTATTTTGGGGGATTTTTCTTGCCTAAACTAAATTAAGAAATCGTTATTATTAGACCTAGTAACCTGCAGAGAGAGAGAAAAAAAAAATGGCGGCGGCATTGTCATTCCATGATTTTAATTTAGATTTCAGTCGTTTCGTTAAGTGTGAGGTCTGTTATCTGTATTCCTTCGATTACATAAATGATTTGTGGATGTTTAGTGTGGATGGAAGAAGGGTGTGTGTGAAGTGTGGCCTGAACGAGGAACTGATGAATGCAAATATGAAATTGATGACAGAAAGCGTTAGTACCGATTGTGTCGCGAGTGCACGTTTGAAAGAGAAGGATGGTAAGAAAGAGAGAGCAAAAAAATATTAAAAATTCAGGAAAAAAGAAAAAGAGCGATTTGAAAACCATAACGGATGCTAAAAGGGATGAAAGTGAGGCGCAAAGAAAAAAAATTGAGAGAACGAATGAAAGTAGAAATGGCGTGATGCAGAAATCGCAAGTGAAAAAAATCGGAAACAAAGAAAGATAAATGAGAGTGAAAGTGAGAAGAATGATAGTGAAAGTTGGACGTATGTTGGACCGAAAGTACGGAAACAAAGAAGGATGAATGAGAAGAGGGGGTCGAGAGTTAGAAAGTCAGAAAGATTTAATGATAGAGAGAATGTGTCGCGAGAGTCGGAAAGTGAGTTCGATTGGATGAGACAAGAAATGAAATGGATGCAGAATGAAATTAAGAGAATTCAGGTCAAAACTATTAAAATAAATCATGATGGCACAAAAGAGTTAACGAAAGATAAGGGAGTGGCGTTGTATGGCGACTCCATTATTAAAGGTGTGCTATAGGATAAAATGCACAAGGTATGTTTTCCAAGCAGTAAAATGAGTAGAGTGATTGAGGCACTGGATATGAGACGGGAGCGAGCAAAAGAGTTAATAGTATTAATTGGTACCAATGATTTGAGAGAGAACAAAGAGCATATCAAAATGAATATCAGGAGGCTGCTTGGAAAGATAAAAGAGAATAGTGTGAGAGGAAGGGTAGTCAGTGTGTTGCCAAGGTATGATTGTGGTGAAATGAGGCGGAGAGAAAGGATTATGAATGATATTCTGGCTGAAATGTGTGAGGAGATGGGAGTACAGTTTGTTAATGTGTGGAATGAGTTTGAGGGACGAAGTGAGCTGTATGGGAGCAATGGACTGCATTTGAGTGGTTATGGTGTGAGTCGCTTGGAGAGACTGCTGCTGGAAGGTAGAGAAGTGAATAGAGAGAATGAATCAGATCGAGAGGGGAGTGATGTGGAAGAGCAGGAGAGTAAGACAGGAGAGATTGAAGAAGTGGATATGAATAGGGAAATGAGTGGTATGAGTATAGAAAATGAGAGAATGGGTGTGAAAGAGGAGCAGGGAAACAGGGAGGCTCAGGATGGACAGGGGTACACAGCATGAGAAAGGTGGATGCTCCAAGAGGAGGTGAGAGCATGTGTAGACAGGAAAGGAATGGGATGACCTGGGATCAAGAGAAAACAACTGGAATTGAAAAGGGTTTTAAAATGAATAAGCAGAAAGGAAAATGGACCCAGTCGAGCATGGAGAGATCACATCGAGTGAGTGGTATCAGTGGAACTAGCTGTAGATCCAGAAATGAGCTGTTGTGTTTGTATACAAATGCTAGAAGTATAAGAAACAAGGCAGATGAAATGATTGCATTAATTGCATCTGTTCACCCAAAGATTGTCAGAATAAGTGAAACATGGTTGGCAGAGGACGACATCCTGACAGGAATAGAGATGGAAGGTTATGATGTGTTTGGTGAGGATAGAAGGGGTAAAAATGGAGGGGGAGTGCTATTGATGATAGAGAAAGAGTTATGTCCATACAAGGTAGAGATGCAAGAGGGAAATAGGGCCAGTGGTTTTGAGGCAGTATAGTGTGAGATAGAGGTGAATAGAATCAAATACTTGGTGGGATGTTGTTATAGACCTGGTAATGTGGATGGTGATAGTGAAATAGCCAAGCAAATAAGAAAAGGGTGATCATTATGGGTGATTTTAATTATAGCAGTATAGACTGGAATGATGAGATAGCAACTGGAAGTAAAGAAAATGAGTTTGAGTTTTTGAGGGATAACTACCTCAGACAGTATGTAACAGAGGGCACACGAGGATTAAGGGTCTTGGATTTAGTCATCTCATCAGAGGATGTAATTATAAATGAGGTGTCAAATCATCCACCAATTGGTGAAAGTGACCATGAGGTAATTACCTGGGTGGTTGCCAGCAGCGCAAGGACCCCTGTGAAAAAAGGGTAAATGTGGAACTACAAGGGAAGGGGGTGATTATGAAGAGCTCAGGAGACAGCTTGCAGGTGTAGCTTGGAATGAGGAGTTAACTGGAAAAGAGATCAATGCAGCTTGGGGGATTTTCAAAAACTATTTAGTAGATGCAATGTCTAAATGTATTCCACGGGTGAGAAGGTTAAATAAGGTAGGTGTGAGATAGATGAATAAAGAGATTAAGCATGCAATACAGAGAAAAAGGGCATTGTGGAGGCAGCATAAGAGAAGTGGAAGTAACCAATTTCATGAGGTCTACAAAGACCAAGCAAGGAGGGTGACTTGGTTGGTGAGAGTAGCTAAAGAGAGGTATGAACAGCAGTTAGCTAATGAAGCCAAAAAGAATCCTAGGGAGTTCTTTCGATATGTAGCCAGCAAAAGAAAGAATGATTAGGGAAGGATGACATTGATTGGAGGAAATGGTATGAAGACAGCTGTTGCAGAATGTGTGATGGAGATACTTAATTAGCAGTTCATAGAGATCTTTCAATCTTGTGAATGTGACTTCATGGAGAGATTGAGAGCAGTTGATGATGGGGAGGAGAGACTGACTGTAAGTGAGCAAGAGGTGTTTGGGGAGTTGAGTAAACTAGATATAAATAAGGCTGTGGGACTTGATAATATATCACCACGTATTCTGAAGGAATGTGCCAGAGAATTGACACCTGCCTTGACATATTTTTTTAATACAAGGCTTGCACTTGGTCAAGTTCCTAAACAGTGGAAGGAGGGCAAGATTGTGCCACTTCATAAAGGAGGTGATCAAACTCAAGCATCAAACTATATGCCTATCTCTGTGTCAGGTGTTGTGGTTAAGTTGTTGGAGAAGCTTGTGAGAACTAGGATCCAGAGTTCAGTTGACAACAATGGTATAATCTTTGATGGACAGCATGGATTTGCTAAAGGGAGGTCATGTTTTAGTAATCTACTTACTTATTACAATAAAGTGACTGCTTCCTTGGACAGAGGGGAAGGATACACAGTAATATACTTGGATTTTGCAAAACCTTTTGATAGAGTACCTCATGATAAGTTGACAGTCAAACTAGAGCAGATGGGGTTGGATATTAGATTAGTGCATTGGATTGAAGACTGGCTATCTGATAGGTATCAACAAGTTGTGTATGGGGGTGCGATATCCAGGAAAAGGAAAGTCATTAGTGGAGTGCCTCAGGGTCTGTTTTAGCTCCATTACTGTTTAACTTGTATATTAATGATATAGGTGAAGATTTGGATGGAGATATTCAGTTGTTTGCAGATGATGCAAAGTTGGGACAAATCATGAAGTGTAGTGAAGATGTTGTGGCCTTACAGGAAGACTTGAATAGATTGAGTGATTGGGCAAGCAAATGGGGATGTGAGTTCAATGTGCAAAATGTAAAGTTTTAAAATTTGGAAAACAAAGATGGGATGCAGAATTTATGCTTGGTGAGAATATATTCTTGGAGGTAGAGGTAATAAGAAATCTGCAGGTGATAGTGGATAAGGATCTAAAATTTAGGGGACACATCGCCAAAATTGCGAAGACAACACAAAGGCTTCTGGGAATGATGCGGAGGACACTGACGTGTAGAAGTGGGGAGATTCTTGTTCCGTTGTATAAGGCTTTGATTAGGCCACACATGGACTATTGTGCCCAGATATGGTCACTGGGTTTTCAGAAGGATGAAGAGATGTTTCAAAGGGTCCAAAGGCGACTGACTAAGGTAGTTTCTGACCTCTGGAATGTTGAGTATGAGGAAAGATTGAGAAGATGTAATTTGCAGAGTCTGGTGGAGAGAGGGGAGATATGATAGAGACCTACAAGTTGGTAAGGGGTAGTTATAAGATCAATGGTGGAGAAGTTCTACAGAGAATAGTGGGAGATCAGGGGAGAACCAGAGGTCATCCCTGGGAACTGTGCAAAGAGGGTGTGAGTAGGGGAGTGAGAGGCAGGTTTTTTTCGTGCAGAGTTGTGAATGATTGGAATGCCTTGCCTGAGAGTGTGGTGTCTGCAAGGAGTTTGAATGTGTTTAAGACACGGTATGATGAGATGTGTGTGATAAAAGGACCTCCCAGATGAGTCTTTGACTCCATGAGGTCTTGTTTAATAATAATAATAATAATATACACCTGGATTCAGAAGGATAAATTGGGTAAGATTTAGATGGATGAATAGCTTCATTAAGCAGGACTTGAACACAAAGAAAAGGATGTGGAAGAATTATAAAAAAAATAAAAAAAAAAAGATAATCAGCATGCCCATAAACAGCATAAGGTGCAGGCAAGAAGAATCACCAATATGGTAAGGAAGGCCAAGCCTAATTACAAAAGAAAGCTAGCTGAAGGCCCAAAGAAATCTTAAGGAGTTCTTTTCCTATCTGGCAAGTTAAAGAAGGAATGACTATGGAAGGATGACTTTAAAAGTGTTGATGGTGAGGAGATAACAGAAGCAAATCAAACAATTGAATTACTGAGGGACCTTCTGCAGGGATGTACCATCCAGCTGGTGATGTTGCAATGCCAGATGTGACATTGACATATGGAAGAATAGAGGCTGAAGAAATTATTATTATTATTATTATCTGAGACCTCCAGGGAGTCAAGGACTCGTCACAGGAGGCTGTAAATTACCCAACCCAGTTATCATACCTTCCCTTAAATTCATTTACACTAGATGCACTCACTACCCCAAAGGGCAAATTATTCCACTCACTCACTGCTCTCTGAGAGAAAAACTTAGCTCTTACCCCTTTCTTGAGTGAGAACAACCTTAACTGCTATGGATGCCCCCGTGTTCTCTCTCCCCGCCTACTATATAAAGAAAAATTTCATCATTTGAAATGCTATAGCACCCATTCAAAAGTTTATAGACCTCTATCATATCACCCCTCTTTCTCCTGTTAACCAGGGTCTGTAATCCACATACTCGCAATCTGTCCTCATAATCTGGATATAATCTTTGTAACTCTTCTTTGCACCCTTTCCACAGCTTCTTTATCCCCTTGAAACCCAGGAAACCAAATATGTGCACAGTAATCCAAGTGCTCTTATCAAAGCCTTATAAAGAGGCAAAATTACTTCCTTATCCTTACATGTCAAGGTTCGCTTCAGCATAGAAATTATCCTCTGAGTTGTATTTGCAATTTTTGCTATGTGACCTTTGAACTTTAAATTCTTATCCACCAATACACCAAGATCCTTTGCCTCTTCAGTTTCTTGTAGCATAAACCCGCTAAAATAATATGCCGCTGGATCTCTAATCACGCCAAAGTGCATAACTTTACACTTACTAAATGAATGAGAAAGTGCAAGGGAATTAACAGCTCCTCTGACCAAGCTGTTTAATTTAAGCCTCAGTAGTGTGAAAGTGTCAATGGAGTGGAAAGCAGGAAAAATAGCACAAAGGAATCTCCAAGACAGAAGTAGCAAATTATAGGCTAGTCAGCATCTCAGGAGTGGTAAGGTACTGGAGAAATTGGTGAATGGCAGTGGATGGAGAGGAATATGATACTCTATAAGGGACAACATGGTTCTATGAAGAGTAGAAAGTTTATTTTGCACTTGGTCAGACTATAATAAATTTAGTTTAATCCTTTATCCAAGTGTGAGCAAACAAAGTTTGCACCTGAAAATATCTTCAGGACTGAGGTAAGGTAGTACAACACCAGACAACTCGTTGCAAAGGTGGAGCAAGCTAACATCACTCCTATCTCAGTATCTCCCATAATGCAAAACACATCTCCTTGCAGATATGTATAATGTTATGCATTAAGGGAAGGGCCACTACCCAGACCAGTTTCCACCTTTATTGAGGTGTATTTAAGTAAAGACCTCTCTAAAAATTAGACGATCCCGAAAGATCGCCCAACTCAGTGTTGTTCCACTCAGTGACAGGCCCACGCCGTCACCAAGAAGAACTTCTCAGCATTGGCTCTACCCTGTGGTAGGCTCACCCCACTACCAGACAGAGCCATAATCTCAGCGGTGGCCTTACTCAGAGACAGACAAAAACCTACCCCAAGCAGAGCCTCTCATATACCCCTCGTCAGTGGGAGCCAGGCCCAGAGGTGGGGATACCAAGGCAGAAGCAATGGAGAGGTCATCTTTACCTATAGGAGTTGCCAAAAGGTGTGCCACCTTATTATTAAATTACTCTGGATTTAGAGAAAGATGTTGAAAGTTTATTTTGCACTTGGACTATAATAAATTTAGTTTAATCCTTTATCCAAGTGTGAGCAAACAAAGTTTGCACCTGAAAATATCTTCAGGACTGAGGTAATGTAGTACAACACCAGGCAACTTGTAGCAAAGGTGAACCAAGCTAACATCGCTCCTATCTCAGTATCTCCCATAATGCAAAACACATCTCCTTGCAGATATGTATAATATTATGCATTAAGGGAAGGGCCACTATACACATCTGCAAGGAGATGTGTTTTGCATTATGGGAGATACTGAGATATGAGTGATGTTGGCTTGGTCCACCTTTGCTATGAGTTGCCTGGTGTTGTACTACTTTACCTCAGTCCTGAAGATATTTTCAGGCACAAACTTTGTTTGCTCACACTTGGATAAAGGATTAAACTAAATTTATTATATGAAGAATAGGTCTTGCTTACTTTCTATAATCAAGTGACATTGGAGTTGGATAAGGAAAATGGCTACTCCATGATATTGCTAGACTTTGCAAAAGCATTTCACAAGATTCCGCGTAGAACTCTATTGCATAGATCACTGGGGCCTCCCTCGATGAGTCTAATGACTCCCTGAAGTTGCCCGTAATAATAGTAATAATAGATTGGAACAAACTGGGAAGGATATGAATCTGGTGATTTAGATTAGAGGGTGGCTGATGGACACATATCAAAGAGTGGTTTATGGAGGAGTTGAGTCCAGGAGAAGGCAAGTGGTTTACCATAAGGCTCAGTACTTGGTCCTCTGTTGTTTAATTTGTATATCAACGAAATAGGAAATAATTTGACAGAAAATATTCAGTTGTTTGCTGGTGATATTAAACTGGGAAGAACAATGGTAAATGAAGATGATGCAGAGATCTGCAGGAATACTTCAACAGGCTAGCAGTAAGGACAAAGGTAAATGGCTGCCAGTTTAATGTCACTAAGTGTAAGGTGATGTACTTTGGGAAGAGATCATATTATTATAATATTATTATTATTATTACATCACACCTACAGGGAGTCCAAAGACTCATCAAGGGAGGGCATCTACTCTACAACTCTTGTCTCACTACTCCACCAACCTTCATCATCTAACACCATCTACCACCACTAGTGCTTCCACAGAAATCACAAACATCCATGCCCACGGCAGGATTTGAACCTGCAGCCTTTTGGCTGGAGAGCAGATGCGCTAACCACTCGGCCAACCAGGTCGGCAAGCTGTGTACGTTGTGTAAGCTGTGTACTATATCGATGGAATTGAACTTAGCCAGGGGCTTGGATAGGGGGTTGAAGTTTAAAAGGGCATATTGTGAAGGTAGCAAAAATAGAACATCAGATTACATGGCTGTTAAAGAACACACTAACAAGCAGGAATAAATAAGTTATTATTCTCCTCTATAAGGCTCTAATAAGGCCACATCTGAAATAGTATGTGCAGATCTGGACTCCTGGATTCTGTGGTGATGAAGAAGTTGTGGAGAGGATCCAGAGGCAAGTGACAGAGATTGAGGCAAGTCTGCAAAACGCTCCCTATGACCATCTGCAGGCTTCAAAAATTAGCATATACCACAGAAAAGAGAAGACATGACAGAAGCATTTAAGTTATTAAAGGGGTTTTATAGGATTGACACTGAACACTTCTTTCAGTACATGGCAAGAAGGGAAAGGAGAAGGGATCACCAGTGGAAGTTGTAAGAGTGTAGTTAGCAAGGGTGTTAGGACTAGTTTTTTCCTTGGAGAATGACAAATGGGTTGCCAGATATACTAGTGAGTGCTCGTCAGTGAATGAGTTTAAGAAGTATGATAGGTATTATGCGAATGACAGCTAGTGTATGAATAATGGATTGCCCACAATGAGTCTTCTAATTCCATGGAGATACATGAATAATAATAACAATAATAAACCAAAAACAACATAATTATGATTAATACTTATGGATTGAATTTAATTTCATAATCTTACTGCCTGTAGTATGGTTGCCATGTATACTCCTCCTGCTTTGTTGTATGCATTTGGATAGTTGAGTATACCAGTACCAAGTGCTGTATTGAGAAGAAGAAATGCTGCCACTGGCCATCTGACACCTGAGGAAAAAAAAGTGAATGAATGCATGATATTTATAATTTATTCTTTTAAACCTGTAAACTTCTTGACAGGCCCATTTCTACATTTTGCGGGGCCCTGTGCGAAATGGAAAAGTAGGGCCCCTGAAAGTTAGTAACTTTTATGGAAATTTTAAATGGAAGAATATCTTGTTAATTAATTAATTAAATCAAATATGAAAAATATTTATGCACATAAATAAACAAGTATGCTCTTTAGCATCAATTAAAGTAAAGGGAAAAAATTAGTTAAAACATGATTTTGAGAGCATATGGTGTGAGGTGGGCAAGACAGGATATTTGGTGGAGGTGTTGCTACAGACCCAGGAGCACAGAGGATGGGGACCAGGAGATGTTTATACAGTTAAGTTTGGCAAGTGCAAGAAGAATGATTGTTATGGGAGATTTTAACTACAATAGTATAAATTGGAGAGAGAGGAAGATGCATGTAGCAATAGGGGAATGGAATTTCTAGAATTCTCGAGAGACAAATGTCTTAGGCAACATGTAAAAGAGGGAACAAGAGGTTCAAGAGTTTTGGATTTGGTTACAGCATCAGAAGAGTTGATAATAACTGATGTCATCTCTCCCACCAGTTGGAGAGAGAGTGACCATATGGTTTTGACATGGAAAATGAATAGACATGCAGGTGTATCAAAGAGACGGGAACTTATGTGGAATTATAAAGCAGGTGAGTATAATAGTCTTAGACGTCAACTTCGGGAAGTTTCATGGAGGGAGGAATTGGAAGGCTGGAATATCATTAGTGCATGGGAAATTGTTAAAGAATATTTGTTAGCAGCAATGGTAAGGTAAGTTGTATACCACGAGTGAAGAAGAGGACACAATTTGGAGTAAAGTGGATGACAAACAATATTAAACAGGAATTGCATGCAAAAAAGAGGCTATGGAAGAGATATAAGGAGAAGGTGAAGAGAAGATGCATTAAGAATATAAGACACAGGCCAGAAGAGTGACTAGTGTGGTAAGGAAAGCGAAACTGGAATATGAGAGGAGATTGGCCCTAAGATCCAAAGAAAATCCTAGGGAATTTTTTTAGCTATGTAGCCAGTAGGAGGAGAAATGAGGAATTTCTCCTCCTACTGGAGAAATGTGGCCAGTAGGAGGAACTATGTGGAAGAATGATATTGTAGGATAAAAATGGGAATAGAATGACTGATGCAGAGGACATAGTGGAATTGTTCAATGAACACTTTATTGGAGTATTTCATCCTAGAGGAGTCAGTTTTAATGCTAGACGGATAGGGCAGGTTTGAGGTTTAGAGGTACAGGAGGAAAGTGTGTTTCAGATACTGAGCACTCTGGATGTCAGTAAAGCTGTGGGACTGGATGGTATTTCACCACGAGTTTTGAGAGAATGTGCTAGGGAACTGACAGTGCCTTTAACCTGACTTTTCAATGAAAGTCTGGCTGCGGGAAAGGTGCCCAGGGAATGGAAGGAAGGTAAGATAGTGCCATTGCATAAGGGTGGTAACAGACTGGAAGTGTCTAATTATAGGTTAGCTTGTGTGTCATCAGTAGTTGTTAAGATCTTAGAGAAAGTAGTGAGGGACCGTATACAGCATTGGGAAGATGAGGGTAATGTTATCTGTGAGAGTCAACATGGATTCGTGAAAGGGCGCTCTTGTTTTAGCAATATGCTAGCCTTTTATAATAAAGTTACAAGAGCATTAGATGAGGGAAAGGCATATACTGAAATTTTCTTAGACTTAGCGAAGGCATTTGACAGGGTGCCACATGATAAACTGATATTTAAGTTGCAGCAAATGGGTTTGGATGTCAGGTTGGTCAATGGGATTCAGGATTGGCTGTCTGATAAGTATCAGAGAGTTGTGTATGGTGGAGCAGTTTCAAGGAGGCAGAAGGTTACAAGTGGGGTCCCACAGGGATCAGTACTAGGACCTATATTGTTTAACCTTTATATCAATGATATTGCCAGTGGATTACAAGGGGATATTCAGTTGTTTACGGATGATGCGAGGGGGTGATATGATTGAGACATTTAAACTGTTGAGAGGTGGTTACAGGGTTGACACTGGGGAGTTCTTTCGCTTGGTTGAACAGTGGTAAGGAGTGATGACAAGAGGCCATCCCTGGGAAGTTACGAAAGGAAACTTTGAGCAAGAGAGTGAGGAGTGGTTTCTTTGCATGGAGGGTGGTTGAACCGTGGAGTGCATTGCCTGATGGAGTGGTGAGAGTGAGAACGGTCACTGATTTTAAGGAGTGGTATTATAGACTTTGTGTTTCTTAGGGGGGGGGGACCTCCCCTCGATGAGTCTTGAAAGACTTATGTTCTTAGGAGGGACCTCCCACGATGAGTCTTTTGACTCCATGGAGGCCCGAATACTAATAATAATAATAAATGTGTTTGTATGTACATGATATATTATTTTATTATGTAAGTACACATTATCATATAAATACACCAGAACAATGATTTATTTAATAATATAAATAATAATATAAAAATATGAAAAAAATCATTTTTACTATAAAGAATGAATTATATGTATAACAACTTATAAGATTTATAAGAAATCTTAATATATAAAATTTTATTTAACCTAATGCGCTTATCAATAAAATCATTTATAACGCTATCAAAATTCAATTTTTTTACAATTTCATGCTCTATAGATATTATTGCCAGGGACGACAAACGTTTTTGAGACATAGAAGATCGCAAATAGGTTTTTATTAATTTTAATTTGGAAAATGACCTTTCTGCTGATGTGACTGTAACTGGACTGGTCAATAATATTTTAAATGTCGTAGTAATATTTCGATAAATATCCAACAAATTATTTGCAATTATGAATTTTAAAATAATGGGTGCATCTTCTGGAACAATATTTCTAAAAATAATTAATTCATTGTAAAATTCAGATTCATCAATATCTGTATTTAATTTTTGATACAGCTGTTTGCAGCAAAATTTTAATTGATTTTCTGTCATTTTTCTTATTAATTTCATATCATAAAGAAATCCAAATGATTTTTCGTGAATTTCCTACAATTCAAATCTTTTTTTGACAGATTGTAGAGCAGTATCTAAAATTACGAAAAAGAATTTATCCTAAAATTATCTTTGTTATCACCTATGTGTGATTCATCAGGCGTTTCATCATCAAAAAATACTTTTCTTCGACATACTCGACTATCTTTGAATTTAATTTTTATTTCTAATAGATTTGACAGTTCTTTAGCTATCTCAAAACAGCTATCAAATCCTGATATTCTCTGCTCTTCCAAGTACTGCACTAATTCATTAATATACTTAGTTGCTATGTCTATGGAAATTTTTGCATTTTGTAATACTTTACTTACTAAATTAACTTTTGACAAAAGCTCATACCAAATTACAGAGCTTAGTATAAACTCAAATGAATCTATTTGTTCATATATTGAAACCACTTCTACTTTGATTGTAGAAGTGGTTTTAGTATTATCTGATGCAGTTTTAAATAATTCTTTTAGTGCATTTAAAAAGTCTGGAATTTGAAAACGTACAGCTCTAACTGAATCTATTCTACATTCCCATCTTGTATCACATAATGGTTTTGGAGTTAATTGTTTAACAAATTTCTTTAATATGTCCCAACGTGAAGTTGAGGCAACAAATAATGTATATATTTTTTGTATAATATTAAAAAACTTTATTGCTATAATTGATGATTTTGCAACATCCCCTAAAATCAAATTTAAATCATGACAGGTGCAAAGAGTATAAAATGCCTTTTCATTTTCATTTAAAATGTAAGCACGGACTCCCTTATATACTCCTTTCATATTCGCTCCATTATCATATCCTTGCCCTCTACAATCTGGCAATTTAAGATTTAATTTATTCAAAAGTGCTTTTATATTTTCATATGTACCTTTGCCAGTAGTCATTAGTTATTAAAAATGTCAAAAGGTGCTCACAAATTTCAATATCTGCTTCAAATATATGTAAGAATCTAAAAATTACTGAAATTTGCTCCTGTTGACTAACATCAGAAGTACAATTGAGAATTATTGAATAGTACTTTGCCTGTCGTATCATATTTACAATATTTTGTTGAATTTTGGTTCCCATATTAACAATTAATTCATTTAGCACAATGGGTGATAGATACGAATTTTGCTTCTTACCTATAATTTTTTTCCCGAACATCGCATTAAATGATCTTTTAAAAGTGGATTGGATCAAATTCTGCAATTAATTCTATGATTCCAAAAAAATTACCATTGGGCTGTGTACAAAGTATCAAAATTACCTCTAAAAGCTAAATTATGTTCGAATAAAGAATTGCTGCTACTATTCGTCTTAAAACATTTCTTAACCGTTCTGCTTCAAATTTTATGACATTTTGATTTGCCTGATCAATTGTATTGTGATTTTTTAAATTACATTCCATTTGTGTCCATGAATACATACATTTCATGTGCTCTGGATTTCATTTGTGCGATTTTAATCTTTCACTTACATGTCACCAGGTCAGAAAAGCCATTATTAGATAAAAAATTATCATCAGAAGAAAATAATTTGCAACAAAAACAAAAATAGATTTGGAAGAGTTTGAATATACAAGTCATCTTCTGTTTTGCTTCTCTTCATTTGCAATTGTCCTAACATAGTGAGCTGTGAAAAAACACCTCGTTGTCATCTTTTGGAAAATCATTTTCAGTCGGAGGAGACGGTGGACCACGTTGTACAATTTGTGTTAGTTGCGTTGTTCAAAATTTTGGACCATGTTGCTGGATCATCAATAGTAAATAGTTCACCTTCCTCTGGTGTCTCAGTTTTATCATCTTCAATACTCATTGTTTGACCAAACGCGTCATGTCCTCCGCTTCCTTTGAGTATTTCAGAACTCTCATTATTAATTAATGTTGAAGCCGAAGAACTGTTTGTAGTTATTTCAGAACTCCCGTTATCAACTGATATATCTGAACAAATATATGAGTTCAACTTCATAAATTTAAACAGTGAATTTCTTTGACGTTCCTTGGCCACTTCTTTTTCTTGTTTTCGCTTTCGTTTTTCATGCCCACTTGGGTATTTTCTTCCATAATAATATCTCTCATGACTAGTCATACTCTAGAATTAAATACGATGGATTTAATTATAAAATAAGTTAATAAATTAAAACAAAATTACTTACCTGATAAATAAAATAGATAATATTAGAAAATAAATAAATCTGATATAGATTGAAAACTGCTATTGAAGAAAAATTCTGATGTTGGATAACCTAAAACCAGTTTACAAAATTTATTTTTTAAGATATTTTGCAAGTAATGTCACGTAAAAAAATTGCCATGACAGTACGTTGATACACTTACTTGTTCATAAAATCATAAACTAAAATAAAAAACTCCTTAAAATTATTAAAAACACCTGTTTTAAAATGCACTTTTCCCTATTTAACACTATGATGTACAATATTGTTATATATCTTAGAGTAGTTTCAAATACTACCCTCTAGTGCTACTATCTTATTTAGCATACTATAACAACAATAGTTGGTTGTAAAATTATATACATATATTTTTCTATATAATAATATTTTTATATAATAATTACAATATTAATTTATATAATAATTTTTAAAAAATTAATTGATTTTCTTTTTTCAATTTTTTGAGCTTTGCGGGGGCCCTGCGCCTTCACACAGTTCACACACCCATTAATATAGCCTTGCTTCTTGATGTCATATGATAATTTTTTTTTTTATTTAGCAACTTCCAATACAAGATATTATTTTCAAGCTTCATAATTATATGAAACTTAATACTATATATATATATATATATATATATATATATATATATATATATGTTAAAGATACCAAGCTATTTTAATTATAAACCTGGTTTTAATCCATTTCCCAAGTAAGCAAACAGACAAGTAAGTCAAGTTTGTGCCTGCAAGTAGTGCAAGTCTGGGTGATCCGCACGTAGTGCAAGTCTTTGGCAACTCGTGGTAAAGGTGGAATAAGCTCTGATCACTATTCTTAGTATTTACCCATAATGTAAAGCACATCTCCTTGAGGAGATGTATGATGCTATGCATTAAAGGCAAGGAGCCACCATCCAGACCGGTTTCGACCTTTATTGAGGTCTCATCAGTGGGAGCCAATAAAGGTCGAAACTGGTCTGGGTAGTGGCCCCTTGCCTTTAATGCATAGCATCATACATCTCCTCAAGGAGATGTGCTTTGCATTAAGGGTAAATACTAAGAATAGTGATCAGAGCTTATTCCACCTTTACCACGAGTTGCCAAAGACTTGCACTACTTGCAGGCGCAAACTTCACTTACTTGTCTGTCTGCTTACTTGGGAAATGGATTAAAACCAGGTTTATAATTAAAATAGCTTGGTATCTTTAACGTATATTATACACAAAGTAAAAAACTTTTCACACACACACACACACACAATAATACTATAATATAACTCTGACTATATATATATTTTTTTTTAAAACCACATATGCCGCATTCTTATAGGCTATGTAGGTTGCATTCTTTTCAGTCTGGATACAAGGGTCATTCAGTAGTACTGCTGTTGGAATTTTTGTTACTTTATATTGAGTTTTGCTAATTACTCCTCTTATATACCTGAGGGCAAGGTCAAAGTAAGATGCATTAAGAGGTAGCAGGACCTCTTAATGCATCAACATACAGCCTGTGGGTAATTTGCAGTTGGGACATTCCTAATCCTAATCCTGTGTCCTCCTCTCTTTGAGAGCGTTTTATTATTATTATTATTATTCAGGTCTCCATTGAGTCAAAAGACTCATCGTGGGAGGTCCTTTCTAAGAAACACAAGTCTATCAAGACTCATCGAGGGAGGTCCCTCCTCGGAAACACAAAGTCCATCATATCGCTCCTTAAATGCATTGACCATTCTCGTTCTCACCACTCCATCAGGCAATGCATTCTGGTTCAACCACACTCCATGCAAAGAAACCACTCCTCACCCTTTTTCTCACAGTTTCCTTTCGTGACTTCCAGGAATGGCCCCCGCTGTCATGACTCCTTCCCACTGTTCAACCAAGCGAAAGAACTCCCCAGTGTCAACCCTGTAAGCACCTCTCAACAGTTTAAAAGTCTCAATCATATCACCCCATCCTTCTTCTATCCACCAAACTCTGCAGTCCACACTCCCTCAGCCGATCCTCATAACTAATACTGTACAGTCCCGACACCATCTTTGTTATCTGCCTTTGTAACCTTTCCACAGTTAATTTATCCCCTTCAAATCCTGGGGACCAGATCTGAGAACAATAGTCTAAGTGTGGTCTGATCAGAGTCTTATACAACGGAATGATAACCATTTTATCTCTGCAAGTCAGTGTCCTTCTCATTATTGCAGCAATCTTCTGTGTTACCTTCACTACCTTTGCAATATGTCCCTTAAATTTCAGGTTTCTATCATTCATCAAACCCAGATCTCTTGTCTCTCCTACTTCCTCCAGTTTAAATCCACCCATAGAGTATGCAGCGTCCCATCGATGTTTCCCAAACCTCAAGACCTTACATTTTGCTGCATTAAATCAATACCCCCATTCATTTGCCCATCTATCTAGCTTATTCAAATCCTCTTGCAGGGCTACCACATCTGCACTTTTACTAATAATCCTTCCCAGCTTCGCATCATCCGCAAACAACTGAATATCCCTTTGCAATCCACTGGCAATATCATTGATATAAAGGTTAAACAATATAGGTCCTAGTACTGATCCCTGCGTGACCCCACTTGTAACCTTCTGCCTCTTTGATATTGCTCCGCCATACACAACTCTCTGATACCTATCAGACAGCCAATCCTGAATCCAGTTGACCAATCCGACATCCAGACCCATGTGCTGCAACTGAAATATCAGCTTATCATGTGGCACCCTGTCAAATGCCTTTGCTAAGTCTAGGAAAATGGCAGTACATGCCTTTCCCTCATCTAATGTTCTTGTAACTTTATCATAAAAGGCTAGCATATTGCTAAAACAAGAGCGCCCCTTCACAAATCCATGTTGACTCTCACTGATAATATTATCCTCATCTGCCCAATGCTGTATATGCTCCCTCACTACTTTCTCCAAGATCTTACTAACTACTGATGACACACAAACTGGCCTATAATTAGACACTTCCAGTCTGCTACCGCCCTTATGCAATGGCACTATCTTACCTTCCTTCCATATCATGGGCACCTTTCCCGCAGCCAAACTTTCATTAAAAAGCCAGGTCAAGGGCACTGTCAGTTCCTTAGCACATTCTTGCAGCTAATTACTAGGGAGATGGTTATGAAGCAAGTTGGTTTCCCATTGCCTTCCTTGCCATAAGTATTTATGACTGTAGGTAGCCGTGTGTGTGTGTTCACAGGACCAGTTTACCTGTTTTGAGGGATGAAAAACCCGAGTTACCAGGAAAAAAAACCCTCCACCTCTGTATGAGACCAGTTAACTCACGTTTAGTTGAAAGAGACCAGATAAAGGTTCCTCATGTCATGGACAGGAATCAAACCCATTTCTTTCCGACCAAAGGATTTCATCTATATCAACTGAGCTAGAGAGGTTAGTTGGGGCATTAATCCTTAAATTTTAGCATAGTTTTATAGTAGTTCTTAGTTTTTTTTGTGCAGAGTTTGATCAATGGCAGCAGCTGCAGCTCAGTTTGCCAATGGCTTATCACCAAGTCTCCCCCCCCCCTCTCCTATTTAAGGACTACATTTTGCACAGCATTTGAGTGGTTAGTATGTGGTGCTTGTGGCATGTATGCACCCCAACAGTTAAATATGTGGCATGAGAGATTAGGGAGTGCATATATGCAGCAAATATAGAAAATGGGAAGAAATTTGTGATTTAGACATTAGTAGAATGGACCTTGGTAGCATTATGTCAGAAATGGCGGAATACCAACCGAGAGAGAGAGAGAGAGAGAGAGAGAGAGAGAGAGAGAGATGGGTAGCATGAGGATAACGAGCAGAATGAGAATGAAAGAATAAAAGTTGGGAGCATGGTAAGTTTGAAACATTGTAAAGTTTTCAAAGATGATTTTAATTGGGATGATGAATAGTAGGTATCTTGCAGAGAGAGAGAGAGAGGGGAGAGATGTGCTGAAAGAAGAAGTGGATTTTTTTTATACCAACAAGAGAAAAAATTAAAGGACAGTTAATTTTTTTCTTACTTCAAGACTAAAAAAATGTACTTTATGAGCAATTTTTTTGACAGCAATTTAGTAAACTAAATTATTATAGGAAAAAAAATCAACACTATTTCATTAATCCAGGACAAGTACATTAAAGTGCAGTATTTCAGACATAATAGTAAATAAATAAAAGAAAAACATAATACTTGTTTTAAGAATCAGTTTATTCATGAACATTATACTACTTACTTTATGAAATTCAGATTCAAAAGGCATTCAATGAGCAATTTTGATCTTTTATCTGAATCCCAACCATAAAAATACTGATGCAGGTTAAGGGTTAGAAAATCAAGATTCTTCTTTAGAAAAAAAAAAAAAAATGCAAGCAGCTTCAGGCTTCCTGGGGTAATAACATTCATCTACTACCTAAGGACATTTGCAAAATACTCATTCCCATGGAGGAAGTCAAATCCATGGCATGTTGGATGGAGAGTGGCTATTCTAATTGATTGGCCAACTAGGTCAAAAAATACGTAATTCAGATGTGAATCTTGAAAATATTTTTTCAAGATTCGAGTTTAAGTATTTTCCCTGAATAGGCAAATTGGTGATGAGAACACAATTTAAAGACAAGAAAAATATTATCATTGGTGGTGTGATGTGATGGGTGGTAGATACCAGTGTGTGGTTGGAGAATTAAGTAGTGGAGACAATGAGTTGTGCAACTGGAGGAATATTAGTAGTAGTAGAATAAACAGTGAGATGAGTGAAGTGGTGTAGAATCCCCTCCTAGGATAAGTCACATAATAATAATAATAATAATAATAAACTACATATGACTCACTGACTTCATTACTTAATAATTCTCCAGCTACATTACAGCACTGCTAATACACAATGATATATTGGTGGTAGTAGATATTATTGTGCATTAGCATAATATCTACTACCACCAATAGTATTTTTTGTCTGTAAATTGCGTGTGTAGTATGACATACCTGTATGTAGTATGACAAAACCCAAGTTTCCAAGAGAAAATATCTTTCTGTTCCCAAAAAGGCCCATTTCAAGATTCCTCTCATCACAACGAGAATAGGACTCAGGTCTTTTCCAATCATAAGGGGCAATGTCATATTGTTCTTCCAATTGCACCATGAAGACACTTAAGCTACAAATCTAATTAAGCAACAGATCTTAATTAAGATCTTAATACAGGTTTTAATTAATTAAGCAACAAATACAGATTTTCAATACCAGAGATGTCCTTAAATGTTATCAAAACATATATATCATTTTGAAACGCATAACTGGCATAACTGCGTAAACATATGAATATTTTAATAATTCACACCAGGATACACTTACATACACCCCAAACTGTGATGCAGCTCTCACAAAACATTGTACCATGCTTAGCATCAAGTGATTCAGGAGTTCTTGAGGCAAACTGACTCTCCTCCTTCAGAGCAAGGATAAGGCCTTATTTGTTTTCTGGAGGAGAATTTCAAGCAGCAATGCATCTACTTGTTGTATCTCAAACATGTTCTATGGGAGTGAGATGTTGAGAGCATGATGGCCACTCGATTCGATTAATATCCTCAGTCACAAGAACTATCTCCACTGCTTGTGTATGATCCGGTGCGGCATTGTTATCCACAAAAATGAATTCTTCACCTACAGCACCATGGAACAATTGAACACGATGTTGAACAACTTTGTTGTAATATCATTCACCAGATATAGTTCCTTTTCCAGCACTTGTAGCTTGGTGCATTCATTAAGCATAATGCTTCCCCACACCTTTCATGCCAGATCAAGTGTCATCTAGAGTCGAAGGAAAGACTAAAACAACTCTGATCTGTAAAGAATGCATCAACCCATTGGTGTCTTGTCCAGTTTTTATGGATACAACATCACTGAAAAGGTGAACTACAATGAGCTGTGGATAAAGAGATGCAGACTACACACCTTCAGGCATATAGGCCATGCAGACATCTTGCCACAATTTGTCGAGATAACTGCATATCTGTGCTTGAATGGAACTAACTTGCAAGCTGACCTGCCATGGTGCATCGATTCCATTTGCTGTTATAACCAAAAATGTCTTCATGCTTCATGGTAGAGCAAGGGTGACCTCTTAGCAAACATCTCTAACACATTCCATTTGTTTGAAATGCTGCCTAGAGCCTGAATACAACATTATGTGAGATTCCAAACTCTCTGGCAATATTAGTAATTATGCAGTCTTCTTCAAGCTTTCTAATAATTCTATCCTGCATGAAATAATCTAGATAATGTCTTTGAGACATACCAGACATCTAAGTTTGCAACTTTATTTCTTCAAGAAAAGAGCTTCCTTCAAACACAATTCACTTAGTGCAGCTTTTGCCTTTTATCCTCTTGTGTTACCACATGATGCATTTAAAAGCAAATCACAAATTTAAATATGTGTTCTCTTTCTACTCAAAATAATCAGTTATACGACTTGTCACAAGCTGATTCATCTGAATTTGCAGTTGTAGTCTTCAAAAATAGAGTTTGTCTTTAGGTTGTGTATGCATGCACGCACGTGCGTACGCACACACATGCCCAAATCGTTACAGGGGTGCTTAGATAGAAATTGCATGCAGGCGGCAAAGACCCTAGCACCGCCACTGCAATTAACAAACTGATTTTCCAATCCCATTTGTCTTAACTTATATACCAGTTTATTATGTGTTAGCCTGTCAAATGCCTTCCTAAAGCGAATTACTCCCCTCCTCCCGAATTTATAGATGCATGTAATGTTTTAATAGCGTTTTTAAGCAGCCATATATGTGCGTAAATAAAGCATTTTGTTGCATCATATGCAGACGAAAAATTTCGAATTTTTGCAAACGAAAAAATTATCCTAAATGGTTTAGCTTAAAGAAAAATGCCAACCAGTTTGGTCATCGATCTACATCATACATTCTCCCCCCCCCCCATTTCGTTAATAAGATTATCACGTTAATGGATAACTGTAGTATTAACCAGTGTTGTACTTTTCACTTTGTGTGTTTCTAAACAACTGCAACAGTAGTGCCAAATAAGTTTAGCCTGTGGCCTTTCTCATCTCTGTTCGGTATGCCATGTTCACTAAATTTAGTCTTTTAAACCTTGGTATCTAATGTAATAGATTTACGCATCTTCTTGTTTTCATTTTCACTAGACGCAACATCACCCTTACATTGAAATTTTATTTGCCATTATTAACAACAGTGAAATAAAACAATGGTTTTACATAATTTATAATTCGCAGCGAAACACCAAAACATATAGAGAAGCGGCGAGCAACAACGTCATCAACAGCTCACAAAAACCATGCATTGGTTGATTCACAGGAGCATCATGACACTAAAACCATCGTATCGAATACTGCGCCGTATAACTGAGCATTGTTCATAATTGTAAAGCATTGTATGAGGTGATATCGTCATAAGGTGGGATGTTACTGTGCATGTGTGCATACAAGGTAATCAAAATTAAAGTATCCCTGTTTAAGGCCTTATGGAGCGCCACTAAATGATCAAATATGAAACTTTGTTAATACATTGTGCAGCATGCAGAAGCAATATCTGAGGGGGAAAAAAGTCCAAAATTCACCACAAAGGGAGTTGTAAACACCAAATGCATGGAATTTGGATATCATGCAACTCGGCTGGTGCCAGAAGGGTTTAAAAATATGAACATGGGATTTTCCCTTCATTCTGGTTGTTAATACCATCCACAGTAATGGCACTGACCTTTCTCCAACTGCTTTTCTTGTGAAAGTGTACTATCAAACAATTGCAATGCTGTTGCTGCACTCTATAAATTTCGTTGCCTAAACAAATGTCGATGAGGTCCACTGTCTTCATATGCTCTGCGATGAATGATTAGTGGTTTTGAAGAAACGGGATTGTTGGGAGTTACACCTAGCAGTGACTGCAAACCAATCGATTTACAACAAGTGTATGATTTACTACTGCCTTTATGGAATAGTATTCGTTCTGGCAGTGCACATGCTGTATCAAGACACATGGCTGTGATTTACACAACTTTCTGGAAAATTATACAGAAGATTCTGTATTTCTACCCATTCAAGGTAACCCTGACATAGGAGTTGCACCTGCAGGACTTTGAAAGCCGACTGGCATTTTCTTCAACATTCCTTGCTTGAGTGGAGTTGCACACGTGCACACAGGGATATACAGGGTGATCAAAATTCCTGTTTAAGGACTTGTGGAGTGCACCTAGTAATCCAACTGCTGCAAAATTTGAAAGTGAGCCTCATCTTCCCATAAAAATCATTCACAGCCATGCAGCATCCAACTCCACTCAAGCAAGAAATGTTGAAGAAAATGCCAGTCGGCTTTCAAAGTCCTGCAGGTGCAACTACTATGTCAGGGTTACCTTGAATGGGTAGAAATACAGAATCTTCTGTATAATTTTCCAGAAAGTTGTGTAAAGCACAGCCATGTGTCTTGATACAGCATGTGCACTGCCAGAACAAATACTATTCCATAAAGGCAGTAGTATATTATACACTTGTTGTAAATCGATTGGTTTGCAGTCACTGCTAGGTGTAACTCCCAACAATCCCGTTTCTTCAAAACCACTAATCATTCATCGCAGAGCACATGAAGACAGTGGACTTCATCGACATTTGTTTAGGCAACGAAATTTATAGAGTGCAACAACAGCATTGCAATTGTTTGATAGTACACGTTCACAAGAAAGCAGTTGGAGAAAGGTCAGTGCCATTACTGTGGATGGTATTAACAACCAGAATGAAGGGAAAAATCCCATGTTCATATTTTTAAACCCTTCTGGCACCTGCTGAGTTGCATGATATCCAAATTCCATGCATTTGGTGTTTACAACTCCCTTTGTGGTAAATTTTGGACTTTTTTTTCTCTCAGATATCGCTTCTGCATGCTGCACAATGTATTAGCAAAGTTTCATATTTGATCACTTGGTGGCACTCCATAAGGCCTTAAACAGGGATACTTTAATTTTGATCACCTTGCATGCACACATGCACAGTAACATCCCACCTTATGACGATATCACCTCATACAATGCTTTACAATTATGAACAATGCTCAGTTATACAGCGCAGTATTCGATACGATGGTTTTAGCTTCATGATGCTCCTGTGAATCAACCGATGCATGGTTTTTGTGAGCTGTTGATGACCTTGTTGCTTGCTGCTTCTCTATATGTTTTGGTGTTTCGCTGCGAATTATAAATTATGTAAAACCATTGTTTTATTTCACTGTTGTTAATAATGGCAAATAAAATTTCAATGTAAGGGTGATGTTGCGTCTAGTGAAAATGTAAACAAGAAGATGCGTAAATCTATTACATTAGATACCAAGGTTTAAAAGACTAAATTTAGTGTACATGGCATACTAAACAAAGATGAGAAAGGCCACAGGCTAAACTTATTTGGCACTACTGTTGCAGTTGTTTAGAAATACACAAAGTGAAAAGTACAACACTGGTTAATACTACAGTTATCCATTAACGTGATAATCTTATTAACAAAATGGGGGGGGGGAGAATGTATGATGTAGATCGATGACCAAACTGGTTGGCATTTTTCTTTAAGCCAAGCCATTTAGGATAGTTTTTTCGTTTGCAAAAATTCGAAATTTTTCGTCTGCATATGATGCAACAAAATGCTTTATTTACACTATTTACGCATACATATGGCTGCTTAAAAACGCTATTAAAACATTACATGCATCTATAAATTCCGGAGGAGGGGAGTAATTCGCTTTAGGAAGGCATTTGACAGGCTAACACATAATAAACTGGTATATAAGTTAAGGCAAATGGGATTGGAAAATCAGTTTGTTAATTGCAGTGGCGGTGCTAGGGTCTTTGCCGCCCGCATGCAATTTCTATCTACGCACCTCTGTAACGATCTGGGGGGCGCGCTCCGGCGGCGGTGTCCAATTCGTAGCAGCGCCTGCATGCTCTGAATGCCCACTTCCACCGGACTTGGTTAATTGGATAGCAGACTGACTTTCTAAAGACTTTTCTAGAGGTGCCATGTCTCTCAGGAGGAGAGTTACCATTGGAGTCCCACAGGGTTCTATTCTAGGGTTACTGCTGTTCAATTTGTTTGTTAATGATATTGTGCATGGTCTGCAAGTTGATATTCGGCTGTTTGCAGATGATGCTAAGCTAGGAAAGTGAAGATGTATGATGGAATGTAGGATGAAAAGGAATGATGAAGATGTACTGGTGCTTCAGAGCGAATTGAATAAAGTGGATATGGGGGCAGACAAGTGGGGATGCCAATTTAACATAAAGACAAGGTTTTGCACTTTGGATCTCAAAAAAGTAGAGCTGCATATCATATTGGAGATGTTGTATTACAGGAGGTGGAGGAAGCATGTGATCTTGGAATATTGGTGGATAAAGAATTGAAGTTCAAGGGATATATTGCAAAAATAATAAAAACAGCACAAAGAAATGCCAGTATACTAAGAAGAACGACAAGTAGAGATAAGGATGTAGTCATTCCACTGTACACGGCTTTGATTTGAACACATCTGGACTACTGCACATCGATTTGGTCACCTTCGTTCCTAGGTGAGAAGCGAGCTCTGGAAAAAGTTCAGAGGCGAATAACAAAAGCAATATCGGGATTGTGGAATACTGACTATGAAGACAGGCCGAGAGACAGAGAATGTGGATTAGAAACGCTAGTCAATAGGTGGAAGAGGGTCGATATGATTGAGACATAAATTGCTAAAGGGTGCTTACCAAATAGATACCAAGGATATTTCTCAAAGGGTTGAAAGAGGGAAGGGGATAGAGACAAGAGGTCATTCTTGGAAGTTGTATAAGCTGTGGTGCATAAGAGAGTGCAGTATGAGTTTTTTGCATGGAGAGGGGAATTTACTGCCAAATGAGCTGGTGAGTGCAGAAACATTGAACCAATTTAAGATGAGGTATGATAAACATCATCTCTGTTAGGATGCATCATACTATAGCCTCCCTTGATGAGTCTTGACTCCAGGAGATGTTTGTATAATAATAATAATAATAATATTATTATTATTATACAAACACCCTCGACGAGTCTAAGGACTCCTTGGAGTTGCCCATAATAATAATAACAAATTCACTATACAACAGTAATCTGGAACCTAACGTGTCGCACTAACCGAGATATTCCTGTATAATGATTTTTCTTAAAATTGTTTTCGATTATTTCCTTATTTGTTGGCTTATCTTCTGCAAACAGATAATTTTTATAAAATAATATTCTAACGGCTTTCATTCTAGCAAGCAATACTGTTCTAGCCTTTTTTTTTTTTTTTTTTGGAAATGGTAGGCATCCGTGGACTACTTTTCATCATTGCTACTCTTTGTTGTTCAGTTAACTAGTGTATTATATTAGATCAAAGGTAATGTCCTACTCGTGGACAGTATTTATTTTGTAAGAACTTGTGCAGTGTGTTTGAGTTGAAGTCGGTTAAAAACTACTGTTCATTCAAGAGAGGAAAAACTCTGCTTATCTCTTCCAAAAATCGACTAACTGTAATAGACTGAAAAATAAATAAATAAAGATTTTAAAAAAAGTTCCTGTAATTGATGATTATCGATCAGCAGTGTTTATCTTTTGCAGACATAAAGTTACAAAAATGGCATTGACACATAGCACCAAAACACGTGCGGGAAAATTTTAAACTAAATTCTAAATAACGAATTTCATTGAATGCTATACAGCCATAGCAGATTAATTGTTATACATAATTTCAAAATTAGAACATTGCAGCTGCGAGTGAGACAATTTGCAACTGCAAAATCCCTAAATTTTCAAATATCGAATTTCAATAAAAATCATTGAGAAATAGCTTCATCCAGAAATCGCTAATCCAGCCAACGAATAGTTTGTGCGGAAGACAATAACCAATAGGTGTGAGTATTTTTCGAAAGGCAACAAAAAATCTAGTAGTAGTCTATGGCAGTAAAAACAATAAAATTTCATGTTCAAATCGATTAAAAATAAAATATTATATGAGACATCACCTTCACCTAGCGAGTATTGCCACCTTATAAGAATAACTACTCGGTTTATTACTACTACTACCCTGAGCTGGAGGAAATCTCCATAATGCCATATTTCCAAGAGGTTTATTACCCGATAAAACCCTATTGCCTCGCTATCGTACTAGAAGCCTGAAGTTATCACGTGTGGTCTCTAGAGTAGGATCTCTACATTCTGCCTCCACTTCCTTCACACACATAACGTGGGCAATACCTTTCGTTGGTATGCCGAAACGTCATAATTATTTTTGGAGGCAGCACTTAGATAGAGTGAGCGCCTTCGCCATCTTAGGATACAAAAATAAAGTGGTTCTGGCCGATCGCTCAATAGCACGAGATTGATTCTGATGGTAATGCATCATGAGGATGCCTGACTAGCTGGCAAGTAATCTCGCTGTCACTTATTCCACCTGACTATACCTGGAAGGAATACTCAAGCTGTAATCCGAGTGTTCCTGGATGCCTGCTCGAGCATGATCGAGGTCATGCGTTTCTGACTCATCTTTAGACCTTAAATAACTTTGATGAGTTTTATTTTAATACATATATTAGTATAATCCTGCCTACTAGTTTCACCAACGACTGTCTAGCTTTGTCAAGGCTCGAACAGTACACACAAGAAAATATGAGAGAATACAGAAACGTTGCTAACTGTTAGGCAGTTAAGTTTGAACATATGCGTGACAATGCATGCATGTGTTGAGAAGCTTAAGTTTTATTTTTAAGTGTTTTATGACCAAATATGTATAATTTAAAAAGAGTTTTATCAAAAAAAAAAATCAGCTAATGCCTTTTATTCCCATATAGGGAGTAGGCGAGGCCTTTATACCCTATCTAGCTTTTGGAGACTGAGTGGGCAGTTCAATCTCCACCGGTAGTCAATCAGAGATAGCTGTCCCATCTTCTTCTTCTTTGGTGCATCAATCTGAAAATTGGTAAATATAGCAGCACATCACAACATCCTGTCTTGTGACTTCCTTTTTATCTCTTCATAACTCTTAGCACCAGTTAGCATCATTATGTTATTTATATATGAAATTCTTGGTCTGCCTTGTGGCCTCTTTCCTTCTACAGCCCCCTCTGTTATTTCTGTAATCAGTCCCCCATGCCTCAAATGGTGTCCAATTAGGCTTTTTCTTCTCTTATTGATGTGTTTCATTAATGACCGCTCTTCGTGAACTATATTCAGAACTTCTTCATTACTTTTCTCTTCTGTCCCTGGACTCTAACAAAACAAGACATGAAAAAGTTGGAGGCATTTGAAATTTGGTGCTGGAGAAAGATGATGAAAATTAGCTGGCCCATATCTATCACTAACTATAGCAGCCACCGATGAAGAGACTGGCAAAGAAGTGCCGCCATCTCTTGGTACCAAATCCTAACAAGATATTATTATTATTCCTGATACCTCCAAGGAGTCCGAAGACTCATCACGGGAGGATACCTACAACTGTCTTACCCATGACACTGAGCCTCTACTACGAATCATCTCCATCAACGCCATCTATCACCCACCTCTACCACCACTACAACTAGTATTTTTTTGTCTGTAAATTGCGTGTGTTCTGAAGGGACGATTTGTTTGTATGCGGGATGAAAAACCCGAGTTTCTGGGAGGAAAAAACCCTGCTACCTCCGTATGAGATCAGCTAACTCACCTTTGATTGAAATCGTCCAGATAAAGATTCCTCCCGTCGCAGCGAGAATCGAATTTAGGCCTATTCCAATCGAAGGGCGCAATGAACCGTCGTTCTTCCGATTGCGCTACGGAGGCACTTTCAAGATTCTTTCACTACTGTCTGAAATAATGTGGGTACTATGGTCGATTTTCTTGACCTGAGTATCCGGGAGGAAAAACCCGCTTGCCCATGCCAGAGATCGATTAACTCGGGAATCGGTCGAAGAAAGGCTTGGAAAAGTTTCTTCAGTCGGTGACTAGACTTGAACTTAAGTATGACTTCAAGCGACCAAGAGTTTTATTTTATTTATTATTTTCTTCTTGTTGTTGTAGTTCGCTTCTTACAATGCAAAGCGGTTATCCTTATTACTTTATATACTTTTATTTCTGGATTTATTCTCGTTCGATATATAATTTCATTTCTCGTATCTTCGTTTTTGCATCCCATTTAGTGCTGCCCGAGTAAGTTACCTCAGTTTCCTCCCATCCCCATAGATTCGTCCTTCTTCTTGCCACTTTACTTTCTTATGATAGTGAGCTTTCTGTTCCTCTCGCTAGCTGTCTCTTTGGTTCTTTATTGCGTGTTATAGTGGATGGTTTCCTATGTTCAGATTTCTCTATCTGTGCTTTCGCCCATGCCCATCCCATATATTAATGCTCTTAAAACCTGAAATCCTATTTGTAACTTTGCAGTGACAGTACTCTCAATGGATAAAATTTTAACTGATTCATGCTTCAAGATTCTCTATATCCAATGATAATATTAATGCTAATCTCTTTACTATCCTCCAGTGGGCGAAGATCTAGTTAACCTTCAACTTGACAAAAACACAATCCTCTCTTACAAGTATATCTCGTAAGCAGGATCTCACTGCATTCCCCTTCTATTAAGATCAAGATCAGATTTTTCTTCTTTTCTTGGGCAGACTAATCACACCTCTAACCTTTGCACAAACATATCACATCCATAATCTCTTTAGTCTCCAAAAAAATTTGATGTCATCTTCCGTTCAAGAGACTGTTTTGCACCCGTACATCTCTTAATACTATACCAATATCTTCCAATATCTTCCCTATCTAGAATACTGTCCTCAGATTTGCAATAGTAAAAATAAATAAATAAAAATAATAATTATATATTCCTAGCTTTCCTAGATAGGATTTGAATGTAAGTCCTTCCAACCAAAAAAAAAAAAAAAAAAAAAAAAAAAAGGCAATGTCGTTACCGGCTAAGCTAAAGAACTTCCATCCAGATTTGTAGCAAAAAGCTTGACTGACATCCACTAAGCTGATTTCCAGGGTCCTCATTATGGAAAACAATATAGAAATAAATCCTCTTTTGCCTATTATTCCCAAAGGAGTAATCACCCTTCATTATCTAAAATAGAGGGAATGCGAATTCTGCGGTTGATTTTGTGTGTGTGTGTGTGTGTGTGTGTGTGTGTGTGTGTGTGTGTTATTAAAAACCTAGTTTCCTAAAGATAAACCTATCTGCCCATGTCAAAAGTAGACTAATTGGGGAACAGGCTGAAGAAAGGCACAGAAAAAGTTCCTCTAGCCTACAACTAGAATTGAACCTATAAAGTTTTTGCTTCAGCCAGTAGAGCGCTATGGAATCAAATAACATTTCCACAGTCTACATCTCGATAATAAAGAGATTTATTTTATAGTGAATTAGAAAAATAAAACGAAACAAAATTCATCGTTTTATCTACAAATGCTCAATATGAGATCCACTCATTACTCTGCAAATGGCCCTATGACAATCAAATTCTTCCCATGTATCTCTCTCAACGTTAGCTATTATAATTAGTTTTCAAATGTCATTCAGGCAATGTAACATTCATGGTTGGTATAGTTGGTCTTTCAGATATCACTATAGGAATTTCAAAGATGAGTTAACTGGTCTTATATGGAGATGGAGGATTTTGCTCCTGGAAGCAATCAACCAACTAATCAGTAATATTATATCTGTTAACTACTTTTGTTATAGAACAAACGCGGTAAGATATACTACGCTGTTTTCATTGCCTTAATTCAAAGCAACTCAATTTAATCCTACTATCTAAAAGTGTCTCATTGAGTATAAATGGATCAATCATGTCCTCGCAGAATGAAGTCCGTTTCACCTTGTTTAGCAGTTGATATTTACTACAGCAGTCTACTACTTCATGTGTTGAGGTAGAGACCACTTCACACTGTAGCTTGTGAAATACAAATTCTCGACTAGCCTGTGTCTCCCTCTAAACAAAAGATTTACGAATGTAATCAACATTTTCCCCTAACACAACCAGTGCTCTCATCCTTAGTGTTGCGTCATTCTCTCAAAAATTTGTATCAACTCCCAGTTGAGGGGATTCAGGTAGTACCTTCCAATACGTACCTCTGAACTGTTATCACAGACGTCTCATGAAACTATGACCAACATTGTGCCACTGGTAACTGAGAGCCAATCTTGGCTTCAGCAATAGCAAGCCACTTATATATGCTAAATCGAGCGTTTATAGACAAATCTTAGCGAATTTATTTAGTTTACTTCTTTGTTTTATCTTTGTATCTGTAAACGTTCTCGAAAATATCACCAAAATCATTTAAATAACCCAATATACTATTCCCATCAACCAACTTAGCTCTTACAGATGTATTATACTGTATCTCTATTTAGCTAGTATAAACAAGCGGAAAGTCCACAATTGAGTCACTCAGTAACGTGTGAGAATGTGATCGAGTACCTTAGGCACATTCGTAACAATTACAATTTCATTTTATGCACATCATGCGAAATTTTTTTCCCATTATCATGGGTGGGAGGATCATAATTTCCCTAATTGGAAAATGGCTTACAAAATTAAGTATAGTTATTTCATGGAAAATTCCGTAGTATTTTACAACATGTAAAGTTTTCGTTGTTTTGTTTTACGGATAATGAGTAATATATATATATATATATATACATACACAAGGTCGGAGATAGGCTGGATGTCACCACCTGCAAAGCTGAGATGGGCGCTCCCAAACAAATGGCAATTTTTTTTTATTTTTGTCATAGAACATAATCATGTGGAAAGAATTTACAAGAAAGAAATTAAATTACACATTTGTTCTTGAAAACATTTTATTAATTAAAATTTAAATTTCCTAGTTTTGATATTAACAAAATTATGTGTAATATTCTTAATGTCTAAGTTTTCACATATATCATTTTCAATAGCTATTAACGCTAGACTTTCAAGCCTTGTTTGTAACATACTTGTTCTTAAATAGTTGTTAATTAATTTAAGATTCGAAAACGAACGTTCACCGCTTGCAGGACTTCCAGCGCTCTCCAGCAGCGAAATCAGCACGGTAGTAAATGATATCTACTATTTATCAACAGTAACCAGATCAAATGTAACTGAATTTTGTTGTTTTAATTTCAGAATAGAAACCATACCCGTGAAACGGACCGTTATAGTTGTCAATCTTAAAATCCTATATCACATTACACCTGGTTAGAATCGTTAGAATTACTTACATTGGCGACATGACGATTTCAGAGTAATGCACCGGTTGAACCGGGCCAAACGCTAGCACGTGAGCGGAATGAGACGCTAAGGTCCCGTAGAAAATACATTACGGGATAGGGTCGTCGTTGCACACGCTGCTCTGAGCCGAGCGAAGCAGTGCGCTTGCTGCCTAAGAAGGCGCTTTCATGACAATCTTAGTGGGAGAAAATCTGATCTATTTTTATGCAGAATATGGAAATTTTCAGCAATTATATTGACTTACCTAATTATTATTACTTAATTCGTTTACAAAAATTTAAAGAAAGAATGAAACTTCATACTAACACTTCGAAACGGCGCCCCCCTTGTAGTGACGCCTGCCTGCAATGCAGGCCCGCTTCCCGGTCCTGTATATATAAGTCAAATTTTGATTATGGACTGGCAATTCCCCCCCCCCCACGGTACAACCTTGTTTTTATATATTTCTATACGGCTTATAACACTGACTGTTTTAAATTAATGTTTGAATTATTAATTATAATTCAAAAAAAAATGAGACCTCACGATGAGTCTTATGACTCCGTGGAGGTCTTGATTAATAATAATTTTAATTCTAACAAACGTCCAGCGATCACGGAAAATACAGAAAGAAAACGCAGAGAGAAGTGCTCCGTTTTGTAGCGCGTCAAGAATTTTTAGGGAGCTCTTACGTGTAAGAGCTCCCTATGTAAGATCAGTATTCTATGGTCAGATAGCTGACTGGATTTGTTAGAAGTGATAATTGGTCAAAGTTACAATAACGAGTGGAGGGAAATAGGGAGCATAAATTCGAGACGACAGAGCAAATTTTATTTTGTCTGATGACGTCAGGTTAAATCATTTATGATGTCAAGTATGCATGTTCCAGTTTCGGGATTCGAAAAAAATATAATAATAACAAATTAATAAAATAAAGTAACCACTCTGAGATAACTTTCGTAACGAAGTACGGATCATGTATTTCTTCCAAAACTGCGTCCCCTTTTAAGACATCATCTAAGCAGTTTGTGAGAAATTGAGTTTTTACTGTTTCCTACTAATTGCTTTTTAATTGCCGTTATATCACATGACACTGAGGATTAGGACATGAAAACAATTTACACTTTCTTAAATTCCTGTCTTCATTATTTAAGATAACTAGAGTGGAACTGAGCCTACTTCTAAAAGTGGGTTAAGGAGCTATACATCGTGAAAGAAAGGCAGTTTTGGGTTTCTATATACTGTCACACACACACACACACACACACACACACACACACACACACACACACACACACACACACACACACACACACACACACACACACACACACACACACACAGTATTTATAGTTTATTTTACTTATTTTGGAGGAATATTCGTATGCAATTCTCCAAGGAACTGATATTTTCTGCTATTATGCGACTATCACTAATTCGCACTATCTGAAAATTTTCAAAATGATGACAACTGAATGCTCATAGTGACTTAGCCTTCTAATAATCTGTTTTCAATTAGCATCAGTGCAGAGGGACGGCTTACATGAACACTAATAAAAATCATCCACTGCTCCATGTTAATTCCGTGTTAAATCTGTAATAGGAACTTCGCAGAATCGATATAGGCATGAGACTACCAATACCGAGCCTGTTTAATTCCCTGCGCATAGTTCGGTGAGATATGGATCGAAAACAGCCTTCGTTAAATGCTTCGGTCAACTGCCGCACACAGGAAGTTCTGTCTGTCCATGCAAGCCTTCTCAGACGATAGCGATCTCGTTCCTGACAGACTATCTTAGAACCACAGTTACGCCTTTTAGACAAGCAATATGGGTTATTTTTCCTCGGATTAAACAACCGGGATATCTCACTTTTTGAGAAACCAGTCAGCTCTGCTATTTTCAAAATCGTGGCTCTAGCCAGACGGTCCACAATAAGCCTTTTATCGAACACCCAAAGATCCTTTGTTTTTCCCATTGTAATCAATACTGTCGATGATTACTGACCAAAGTATTTTGTATGTACGCTGCGTAAGTGACGTTTACGTATATCTATATAAAAGATTTCTAAGTGGTCGGGATGTGTGTGTGAAGAGAGCCCTCCCGAATTCATGTTGCTGTTTCCGAAGTGGTCCAACATTCCAATCGGGTATATAGACAGGCGGTCATAATCTTTGGGCTCATGAGTATATACATTTATTACTTCCCATAGAAAAAGGAATATATTATTATTTTTTATTAAGAGATGCCTCCAGGGAGTCAGGCCACATATTACCCGCAACTGCTGTCATACCCGTTTTTGAATTCATTCACATACATGCACTCACCACCTCCATTGGCAATCCATTCCAATTATGTACCACTCTGTGAGAGAAAAATCTAGTTCTCACTCCTTTCTTGACAGAATTCATTCTCAACTTCAAAGGATGCTCTCTCCTTTTCCATCCTATGTAAAATGAAAAATTCCATCTAGTCATATCCTGTATTACTCTTTCAGAAATTTGTAAATCTCAATTACATCACCCCCTCTTTCTTCTGTTTACTAGTGTCTGCAGTCCACAAATTCTCAATCTTTCTTCATAATCTGTTTTCCACAGTCCTGATTTTATTTTAAACATTTCTTTGCACACTCTCCACTGTATCAGAATTGCCATGGAAACCAGATCTGCGCACAACAGTCAAGGTGAGGTCTTATCAAGCCCTTGTAAAGAAGCAAAATGACTTCCTTATCGTTATACACATCAATGTTCGTTTCAACATTGCAGTTATTCTCAGACATGTATTTGCAGTCATTGATACATGGCCCTTGAACTTAAATTTCCTATCTACTAAAACTCCAAGAACCCTAGCCTGGTAAGTTTCTTCTAGCATAATCCCACCAATATAATATGACATTGGATATCTCATCACACCAAAAGTGCATAACTTAACATTTATTAACATTGAACTGACAGCCATTTTCCCATGCCCACAATTCCAGCCTATTCAATTTATCCTGCAAGTACTGCATATTCAGCTGCATTCCTGATTACTCTTCCTATCTTTGCATCATCATCAGCAAAAAGCTGTTTTTCTCCAGTCAAATCCTTTCCCAATACTATTAATGTATAAGGAAAGAATATATACACACACACATACATATATTTTTTCCTCCCCCGGAAAAGGAGTATAGAGTATCTATTATTATTATTATTATTATTATTATTACGGGCAACTCCAGGGAGTCATTAGACTCATCGAGGGAGGCCCCAAATCATATTCATCACAACTATTTGACATTCATACAGTATCTATCATACCTCGCCTTAAACTCATTCACTGTCACAGGATCCACCACAGACTCTGGGAGCACATTCCACTCATTCACCACTCTAAAAGTAAAGAACCCAGCTCTAACATCTTTACTAACCACACTTTTGCCCAGTTTCCATGGATGTTCTCAAAAATATCTTCTGAATTAATTTTATAGAATAGAAAGCCTTCAGTAATTTGAATGTCTCAATCATATCTCCTCTCCTCCGCCTATCAACCAATTTTTGCAACCCACAAATCCTCAACCTGTTCTCATAAGGTTCATTCCACAGACCTGCTATCATCTTGGTCACTCACCTCTGGATCCTCTCCACCTCCTCTCCATCAAGAAGAAACCTAGGTGACCAAATCTGGGTATAGTAGTTGAGATGGGGTCTTATTAAGGCTCGATACAGAGGAACAATAACCTGCTTGTCAACGTATTCTTCAGCAACCAAGTGATTTGATGAGCTGATTTGGCCACTTTTGCAATGTGCCCCCTAAACTTCAACTCCTTATCCACCAACACTCCTAAATCTCGTGCCTCATCAATTTCCTGGAGTACAGTTCCACCAATGTAGTAAACTGCTGCTAATCTTTTCACCACAAAATGTATAACCTTACATTTTGCCACATTAAATTGACATCCATTCTCCTTAGCCCAGACCTCCAATTAGATTGGAGGTCTGGGCTAAGGAGAATGCCATCTGCATTCACTATTGCCCTACCCAACTTAGCATCATCCGCAAACAAATGAACTGTTCCTCTCAGATCCTTTCCTATATCATTAATGAACAAATTAAACAGCAGTGGTCCAAGAACAGATCCTTGTGGGACACCACTAGTCACAGGCTGTCTTCTGGACTCTGCTCCTGAATAAACCACTCTCTGATATCTCTCCATCAACCACCCTCCTATCCATCTCACCAACCCTATATCCATCCCCCATATGCTGCAATTTACTGATTAGAATTCCATGTGGTATCCTGTCAAAGGCCTTAGCAAGGTCCAGTAGAATCACTGTAAACCCATTACCCTTATCCAGTTCAGCCGTCACTGTTATAATACGTGAGCAAGTTACTGAGGCATGACCTACCCTTCACAAAACCATGCTGTCCCCGATAAAGTATCCCATTTTCTTCTATCCAATCTTGTATTTTCCTCTTGACTATTTTCTCCAAGACTTTGATAATGATTCCTGTTATGCTGATTGGCCAGTAATTTTCAGCAGCAGCCTTGGAACCACCTTTATGCAGCAGAACTATTTTCCACTCTTTCCACCTCCTTCGGACTGACCCAGACCCGAGGCTAAAATTAAACAAAATGGTCAAGGGCACTGACAATTCTTTAGCCGCTTCACGTGCGACACGAGCTGGTATACCATCCAATCCCACAGATGTATTGACATTGAGTTCTGTAATAGACTAGTTACCTCTACTTCATTCATCACAATTCCAGTATAAGCTGTTGGTTCTTCCATTCCTGCAATGCCACCACCTGGATGATATACTCTTGCAAAGTGCTCGCTCAGTAATTCCACTATATCGACTGATTCGGTTACCTCCCTACCCTCAGCATTTTTTAAGATCATTCTACCATGAACATTTTTCCTTTTACTTGCAACATATTGAAAAAACTGTTTGGGATTCTCTTTAGCCTGCATGGCCAATTTTCTTTCGTAATCCGCTTTTGTTTTTCTTACCACCCTTGTTACCATCCTGGCCTGAGCTTTATACTGTTCCTGTGCCTGTTGATCACCTTTCTCCTTAAATTCCCTCCACAATTGTTTCTTTTTTTGCAGCTCAAGCTTAATAGTGTTATTCATCCATTTAACCCCTACTTGATTTATTATTCGTACTCTTGGTATACAGTCAACCATTGCCTCCTGCAAACACTTCTTAACCACCTCCCATGCACTATCAACATCAAATGACCCAAAATCTCTTGAGATGACAGCACACATTTTCTTTTTTGGTTAGTATTCAAACATTTGAGGACTCACTTTGCTGAGAGCTTCTGCATATTCAGATATTGGTGGATAATGACCCCAACTCATTCCCCTGGATATCCTCAAAGTCTTTGCAATGTTTTTCTATCAAATGGCGGTGGTGATTTTCTGTTTTTTATGTGGTAGATCATTTCATCATGTGAGACCACGCCACGCTATTTATTAAAGGCCTGATGTGGCTTAGGAAAAAAGTGTTATGCTTGATCCCCGAGAGCAGGGGATTTATTGATATCTAACACTAGTCCACTTACGGCAGTCGGCAGTAATGCTTACCACCATTCGTTGGGTTTCTCATAATATATCACTCGTATAAGTCGCTGATAAGGCTAATATTGAATGCTAAGAGAAATTTTATGCAATCGCATTAATTCAAATTAGGCTGATCGAGCAGAAGCGGATTCTAAAAACAGTCTTTCTCTTCTAAATTTACTAAATGTTGCATAAAACTTCCCAGAATATGGGAATCACTAATACTTCAAGATCCCAGTTTACATCCTAGGTTGCTGACAGGTATTCACAGAGGGTGCTCCACCTTGTGGGGACTCCACAAGGTGGAGCACCCACGTGTTTCACTTAGTTTGTGCTGCCTATGTCTTATAAGTCTCATATTGTGCTCCCTGACGATGTCTCTATAACTGAGACGAAATACTATTTTCAATCCTTTCCCAGTACTGTTTCACTTTATTAAACTTCTAAGACAAGTTTCTCTCAGCACTTAAGCCTTAACACACCTGTAGGATGAATTGGAACGCTGATTGCGAGTTAGGCCGAATCGCCTGACATAAGTGACCAACCTCACTAATGTGCTTCTGGAAGTATGGAAGGGAATTACCTCAACAAAGTACCAAAATCTAGTGGAAAGCTTTCCCAGAAGATTAAAGTCTGTTATAGCAGAAAAAGGTTGGACCAACTCCATATTCATTCTTTTCATATCAGAGTGAGAGTTGGAAGAGCAAGCGTCCGGATCTTTTTTTATTACGTAGAAAGTATATATTGTATATAATATTAATAAGATCTTTGTGTGTACATTCATTCATAAGGAAACCATAAAATAGCTTATGGTTTCAAGAAACACATTTCTTGAAAATATTCCAATAGCAAAAGTAATCTTTATAAGTTGTTCTTACGGCTGAGTTCAACTAAAACCAGAAGATGCCACGAATGAGGCACCCTACAGGCAAGAATAAATAAAACACATGATCTGAGGGGGGGGGAGAAAATAAAAAATGAAAGAAAGAAAGAATGACCGAGAGTTAATAGTGTGAGATTTAGAAAGAGCTAATGGAAATCCAGTTCTTTTAACTTTACTGGGCGCCGAAATACCATATCTGATTTCTCCGTTGACTCAGCACAATCGAAGTAGACTTGGTGTAACAAGGAAACAACTCTTCCGATCCTAGAAACAGACTCTAATTATGAGAATAAAATAACAATACGAAAGAGAAGTGGGACACAAAAATATGTTTGGGTAAAAATAAATTTTATTAAATAAAAAAAAAGCTATAGGTTTATATTTAATGAAATTTTAAGAATGCGTAAAAAAACTAGCCGTTTTCCTTCCGTAAGGCTCTAATTTAAGTATCACAATTTTTAATTACGAAATTAGTCAGAGCCTGCGTACCTCCGGTTTCGCTGAGGGCCTTTAAGTGGAAAAACCTGGAGGCTCGAATCTCGTCTAAGAAGCGAAATACAGTACCTTTACCAGAAGAACTTTTTATATAAAGGGTGAGTTAGTCGATCTCATATGGGGATGGCAAAATTCTTTCCTCCTAGAAATTCCGAGTTTTCGTCCCGCAAAACAGGCAAACTTCCCAGAAGAACACAAGCAATTCATAGCCATAATACACCACCCTATAAAAGCATGAATTAGGTTCCAAAGAAGCCAAATTACTGCATAACAGGCAAGGGAAAATGGGACGAAATTAGTCGATTTCTTTTATGATAAAAGATGAGTTTTGTAAACAGCAGAAAAATTGGGAAGAACAAATATACTTGTTTCTTTATATAAATACTGGCGCCTACGGCGCCCAACCTCCCGAGTTCCGGCTGGTAAGCCGGTAAAACAAAAAAACGTGACATAAAAACGTTTCAAATTTCGGCTTATCTTTTTATATATATAGAAGTAGATAAATCTCAGAGCAGTAGTGTAAAACGGAAATTTTTACATTTCTGCCTTTATCCTAATTTACACATCAGAAATCCTTTGTCTCACAATATTCAGCCCCTTGTACACAGTGAGTAGTCATATTTTCTGTAAAGCACATATAGAGATAGCGCACTCAAGATTTAATCTTGGGGGGGGGGGGGGCGAGTTGAGTAGACGATGATTTGAGAATACACACTACACACATCGCATACAACCTATGACTGAGCATCTGCAATGATCGCTAATTCATAAGTAGTATAGAAATAGAAAACTGGACACGACATAAATAAAATAAAATAAAAAGAATTTTAATTAGGAAAAGATTTTTGGAAATTTTTCTAGTGTTTTTTTCCCTTTTTCTTTGGGGGGTTGCCAGAACCCCTTGGCGCCCCCTCTGAGTGCGCCACTTGAAAAAATCATACATACCATACGAATATGATCAAATATTCGTATGGTATGTATGACTGGGGATTGCTTAAAGCCTATTCTGACCAAATAGAACTTCGCTACTACTTCTATAAACATGTAAGAGTAACAATGGCCCTGAAAAAGGACCTTCTGAAAATAAGGTGAATACATAAGTAATGCTGGCGCCCCTACTCAAGGCCAAGTATAGACTAGTTGTCGCCCCAGCCAAATGCAAATTTATGGCCGCAAGCAATATAAAACACAAGTCGACAGTAGTAGAATATTTGACTTGCCGTCAAGTACAGTGAGAAGAGTTTGGCAATAGCTATTTTGTTGCTAAGCTACATTTAAAAACAACTCTAGCTATAGCTCTAAATGTCAGGGTTTTATTATTATAAGTAGATACAAATGCAAAGATCTGGAAAAGATTTAATGCATATGCTGCTAATTTCATTGTAGAGTGCGGTATCTGCAAGAGAACGTGGACAAATGATCATATTTTAACACTCCAACTGTTAGAAAAACATGAATTTGATAAAGAATTGTGTGTCTGGTATTTTGTGCACTATACCACCCCCCCCCCCCCCCACCCCCCCCCCCCCCCACCCCCCCCCCCCCCCACCCCCCCCCCCCCCCACCCCCCCCCCCCCCCACCCCCCCCCCCCCCCACCCCCCCCCCCCCCCACCCCCCCCCCCCCCCACCCCCCCCCCCCCCCACCCCCCCCCCCCCCCACCCCCCCCCCCCCCCACCCCCCCCCCCCCCCACCCCCCCCCCCCCCCACCCCCCCCCCCCCCCACCCCCCCCCCCCCCCACCCCCCCCCCCCCCCACCCCCCCCCCCCCCCACCCCCCCCCCCCCCCACCCCCCCCCCCCCCCACCCCCCCCCCCCCCCACCCCCCCCCCCCCCCACCCCCCCCCCCCCCCACCCCCCCCCCCCCCCACCCCCCCCCCCCCCCACCCCCCCCCCCCCCCACCCCCCCCCCCCCCCACCCCCCCCCCCCCCCACCCCCCCCCCCCCCCACCCCCCCCCCCCCCCACCCCCCCCCCCCCCCACCCCCCCCCCCCCCCACATATTCAGTTGTTTGCAGATGATGCAAATTTGGGACGAATCGTGAAGTGTAGTGAAGATGTTGTGGCCTTACAGGAAGACTTGAATAAATTGAGTGATTGGGCAAGCAAATGGGGATGTGAGTTCAATGTTGCAAAATGTAAAGTTTTAAAATTTGGAAAACAAAGATGGGATGCAGAATTTATGCTTGGTTAGAATATATTCTTGGAGGTAGAGGTAATAAGAGATCTGCGGGTATTAGTGGATAAGGATCGAAAATTTAGGGGACACATCGCCAAAATTGTGAAGACAACACAAAGGCTTCTGGGAATGATGCAGAGGACACTGACGTGTAGAAGTAGGGAGATTCTTGTTCCATTGTATAAGGCTTTGATTAGGCCACACATGGACTATTGTGCCCAGATTTGGTCACCTGGTTTTCAGAAGGATGAAGAGATGTTGGAAAGGGTCCAAAGGCGACTGACTAAGGTAGTTTCTGACCTCTGGAATGTCGAGTATGAGGAAAGATTGAAAAGATGTAATTTGCAGAGTCTAGTGAGAGAAGGAAGAGGGGAGATATGATAGAGACCTACAAGTTGGTAAGGGGTTGTTATAGGATCAATGGTGGAGAATTTCTACAGAGAATAGTGGGAGATCAGGGGAGAACCAGAGGTCATCCCTGGAAACTGTATAAAGAGGGTGTGAGTATGGGAGTGAGAGGCAGGTTTTTTTCGTGCAGAGTTGTGAATGATTGGAATGCCTTGCCTGAGAGTGTGGTGTCTGCAAGGAGTTTGAATGTGTTTAAGACCCGGTATGATGAGATGTGTGTGAGATAAAAGGACCTCCTAGATGAGTCTTTGACTCCATGAAGTCTTGTTTAATAATAATAATAATATTAATAATAATAATAAACTCTTCTTTGCACCCTTTCCACAGCTTCTTTATCCCCTTGAAACCCAGGAAACCAAATATGTGCACAGTAATCCAAGTGGTCTTATCAAAGCCTTATAAAGAGGCAAAATTACTTCCTTATCCTTACATATCAAGGTTCGCTTCAGCATAGAAATTATCCTCTGAGTTGTATTTGCAATTTTTGCTATGTGACCTTTGAATCTTTAAATTCTTATCCACCAATACACCAAGATCCCTTGCCTCTTCAGTTTCTTGTAGCATAAATCTGCTAAAATAATATGCCGCTGGATCTCTAATCACGCCAAAGTGCATAACTTTACACTTACTAAATGAATGAGAAAGTGCAAGGAAATTAACAGCTCCTCTGACCAAGCTGTTTAATTTAAGCCTCAGTAGTGTGAAAGTGTCAATGGAGTGGAAAGCGGGCAAAATAGCACAAAGGAATCTCCAAGACAGAAGTAGCAAATTATAGGCTAGTCAGCATCTCAGGAGTGGTAAGGTACTGGAGAAATTGGTGAATGGCAGTGGATGGAGAGGAATATGATACTCTATAAGGGACAACATGGTTCTATGAAGAGTAGAAAGTTTATTTTGCACTTGGTCAGACTATAATAAATTTAGTTTAATCCTTTATCCAAGTGTGAGTAAACAAAGTTTGCACCTGAAAATATCTTCAGGACTGAGGTAAAGTAGTACAACACCAGACAACTCGTAGCAAAAGTGGAGCAAGCTAACATCACTCCTATCTCAGTATCTCCCATAATGCAAAACACATTTCCTTGCAGATATGTATAATGTTATGCATTAAGGGAAGGGCCACTATACAGACCAGTTTCCACCTTTATTGAGGTGTATTTAAGTAAAGACCTCTCTAAAAATTAGACGATCCCGAAAGATCGCCCAACTCAGTGTTGTTCCACTCAGTGACAGGCCCACCCCCCGTCACCAAGAAGAACTTCTCAGCATTGGCTCTACCCTGTGGTAGGCTCACCCCACTATCAGACAGAGCCATAATCTCAGCGGTGGCCTTACTCAAAGACAGGCAAAAATCTACCCCAAGCAGAGCCTCTCATGTACCCCTCTTCAGTGGGAGCCAGGCCCAGAGGTGGGGATACCAAGGCAGAAGCAATGGATCATCTTTACCTATAGGAGTTGCCAAAAGGTGTGCCACCTTATTATTAAATTACTCTGGATTTAGAGAAAGATGTTGAAAGTTTATTTTGCACTTGGTCAGACTATAATAAATTTAGTTTAATCCTTTATCCAAGTGTGAGCAAACAAAGTTTGCGCCTGAAAATATCTTCAGGACTGAGGTAAAGTAGTACAACACCAGGCAACTCATAGCAAAGGTGGACCAAGCTAACATCACTCCTATCTCAGTATCTCCCATAATGCAAAACACATCTCCTTGCAGATATGTATAATGTTATGCATTAAGGGAAGGGCCACTATACACATCTGCAAGGAGATGTGTTTTGCATTATGGGAGATACTGAGATATGAGTGATGTTGGCTTGGTCCACCTTTGCTATGAGTTGCCTGGTGTTGTACTACTTTACCTCAGTCCTGAAGATATTTTCAGGCACAAACTTTGTTTGCTCACACTTGGATAAAGGATTAAACTAAATTTATTATATGAAGAGTAGGTCTTGCTTACTTTCTATAATCAAGTGACACTGGAGTTGGATAAGGAAAATGGCTACTCCATGATATTGCTAGACTTTGCAAAAGCATTTCACAAGATTCCGCGTAGAACTCTATTGCATAGATCACTGGGGCCTCCCTCGATGAGTCTAATGACTCCCTGAAGTTGCCCGTAATAATAGTAATAATAGATTGGAACAAACTGGGAAGGATATGAATCTGGTGATTTAGATTAGAGGGTGGCTGATGGACACATATCAAAGAGTGGTTTATGGAGGAGTTGAGTCCAGGAGAAGGCAAGTGGTTTACCATAAGGCTCAGTACTTGGTCCTCTGTTGTTTAATTTGTATATCAACGAAATAGGAAATGATTTGACAGAAAATATTCAGTTGTTTGCTGGTGATATTAAACTGGGAAGAACAATGGTAAATGAAGATGATGCAGAGATCTGCAGGAATACTTCAACAGGCTAGCAGTAAGGGCAAAGGTAAATGGCTGCCAGTTTAATGTCACTAAGTGTAAGGTGATGCACTTTGGGAAGAGATCATATTATTATATTATTATTATTATTACATCACACCTACAGGGAGTCCAAAGAATCATCAAGGGAGGGCATCTACTCTACAACTCTTGTCTCACTACTCCACCAACCTTCATCATCTAACACCAACACCATTTACCACCACTAGTGCTTCCACAGAAATCACAAACATCCATGCTCACGGCAGGATTCGAACCTGCAGCCTTTTGGCTGGAGAGCAGATGTGCTAACCACTCAGCCAACCAGTTCAGCAAGCTGTGTACGTTGTGTAAGCTGTGTACTATATCGATGGAATTGAACTTAGCCAGGGGCTTGGATAGGGGGTTGAAGTTTAAAAGGGCATATTGTGAAGGTAGCAAAAATAGAACATCAGATTACATGGCTGTTAAAGAACACACTAACAAGCAGGAATAAATAAGTTATTATTCTCCTCTATAAGGCTATAATAAGGCCACATCTGAAATAGTATGTGCAGATCTGGACTCCTGGATTCTGTGGTGATGAAGAGGTTGTGGAGAGGATCCAGAGGCAACTGACAGAGATTGAGGCAAGTCTGCAAAACGCTCCCTAGGACCATCTGCAGGCTTCAAAAATTAGCATATACCACAGAAAAGAGAAGACATGACAGAAGCATTTAAGTTATTAAAGGGGTTTTATAGGACTGACAGGTGTTAGGAATAGATTTTTCCTTGGAGAATGACGAATGGGTTGCCAGATATACTAGTGGGTGCTCGTCAGTGAATGAGTTTAAGAAGTATGATAGGTATTATGCGAATGATAGCTAGTGTATGAATAATGGATTGCCCACAATGACTCTTCTAATTCCATGGAGATACATGAATAATAATAACAATAATAAATCAAAAACAACATAATTATGATTAATACTTATGGATTAAATTTAATTTCATAATCTTACTGCCTGTAGTATGGTTGCCATGTATACTCCTCCTGCTTTGTTGTATGCATTTGGATAGTTGAGTATACCAGTACCAAGTGCTGTATTGAGAAGAAGAAATGCTGCCACTGGCCATCTGACACCTGAGAAAAAAAAAGTGAATGAATGCATACTATTTATAATTTATTCTTTTAAACCTGTAAACTTCTTGACAGGCCCATTTCTACATTTTGTGGGGCCCTGTGCGAAATGGAAAAGTAGGGCCCCTGAAAGTTAGTAACTTTTATGGAAATTTTAAATGGAAGAATACCTTGTTAATTAATTAATTAATTAAATCAAATATGAAAAATATTTATGCACATAAATAAACAAGTACGCTCTTTAGCATCAATTAAAGTAAAGGGAAAAAATTAGTTAAAACATGATTTTGAGAGCATATGGTGTGAGGTAGAGGTGGGCAAGACAGGATATTTGGTGGAGGTGTTGCTACAGACCCAGGAGCACAGAGGATGGGGACCAGGAGATGTTTAGACAGTTAAGTTTGGCAAGTGCAAGAAGAATGATTGTTATGGGAGATTTTAACTACAATAGTATAAATTGGAGAGAGAGGAAGATGCATGTAGCAATAGGGGAATGGAATTTCTAGAATTCTCGAGAGACAAATGTCTTAGGCAACATGTAAAAGAGGGAACAAGAGGTTCAAGAGTTTTGGATTTGGTTATAGCATCAGAAGAGTTGATAATAACTGATGTCATCTCTCCCACCAGTTGGAGAGAGAGAGAGTGACCATATGGTTTTGACTTGGAAAATGAATAGACATGCAGGTGTATCAAAGAGACGGGAACTTATGTGGAATTATAAAGCAGGTGAGTATAATAGTCTTAGACATCAACTTCGGGAAGTTTCATGGAGGGAGGAATTGGAAGGCCGGGATATCATTAGTGCATGGGAAATTGTGAAAGAATATTTGTTAGCAGCAATGGTAAGTTGTATACCACGAGTGAAGAAGAGGACACAATTTGGAGTAAAGTGGATGACAAACAATATTAAACAGAAATTGCATGCAAAAAAGAGGCTATGGAAGAGATATAAGGAGACAGGTGAAGAGAAGATGCATTAAGAATATAAGACACAGGCCAGAAGAGTGACTAGTGTGGTAAGGAAAGCGAAACTGGAATATGAGAGGAGATTGGCCCTAAGATCCAAAGAAAATCCTAGGGAATTTTTTAGCTATGTAGCCAGTAGGAGGAGAAATGAGGAATTTCTCCTCCTACTGGAGAAATGTGGCCAGTAGGAGGAACTATGTGGAAGAATGATATTGTAGGATAAAAATGGGAATAGAATGACTGATGCAGAGGACATAGTGGAATTGTTCAATGAACACTTTATTGGAGTATTTCATCCTAGAGGAGTCAGTTTTAATGCTAGAGGGATAGGGCAGGTTTGAGGTTTAGAGGTACAGGAGGAGAGTGTTTCAGATACTGAGTATTCTGGATGTCAGTAAAGCTGTGGGACTGGATGGTATTTCACCACGAGTTTTGAGAGAACGTGCTAGCGAACTGACAGTGCCTTTAACCTGACTTTTCAATGAAAGTCTGGCTGTGGGAAAGGTACCCAGGGAATGGAAGGAAGGTAAGATAGTGCCATTGCATAAGGGTGGTAACAGACTGGAAGTGTGTAATTATAGGTTAGTTTGTCTGTCATCAGTAGTTGTTAAGATCTTGGAGAAAGTAGTGAGGGACCGTATACAGCATTGGGAAGATGAGGGTAATGTTATCTGTGAGAGTCAACATGGATTCGTGAAAGGGCGCTCTTGTTTTAGCAATATGCTAGCCTTTTATAATAAAGTTACAAGAACATTAGATGAGGGAAAGGCATATACTGAAATTTTCTTAGACTTAGCGAAGGCATTTGACAGGGTGCCACATGATAAGCTGATATTTAAGTTGCAGCACATAGGTCTGGATGTCATATTGGTCAACTGGATTCAGGATTGGCTGTCTGATAGGTATCAGAGAGTTGTGTATGGTGGAGCAATATCAAAGAGGCAGAAGGTTACAAGTGGGGTCCCGCGGGGATCAGTACTAGGACCTATATTGTTTAACCTTAATATCAATGATATTGCCAGTGGATTGCAAGGGGATATTCAGTTGTTTGCGGATGATGCGAAGCTGTGAAGGATTATTAGTAAAAGTGCAGATGTGGTAGCCCTGCAAGAGGATTTGAATAAGCTAGATAGATGGGCAAATGACTGGGGGTATCGATTTAATGCAGCAAAATGTAATGTCTTGAGGATTGGGACACATCGATGGGATGCTGCATACTCTATGGGAGGAGTTAAACTGGAGGAAGTAGGAGAGACAAGAGATCTGGGTTTGATGAATGATACAAACCTCAAATTCAAGGGACAAAGGCAAAGGTAGTGAAGGTAACACAGAGGATTGCTGCAATAATGAGAAGGATGCTGACCTGCAGAGATAAAAGAGTTATCATTCTGTTGTATAAGTCTCTGATCAGACCACACTTAGACTATTGTTCTCAGATTTGGTCCCCAGGATTTGAAGGGGATAAATTAACTGTGGAAAGGGTACAAAGGCAGATAACAAAGATGGTGTCCGGACTGTACAATGTTAGTTATGAGGATCGGCTGAGGGAGTGTGGACTGCAGAGTTTGGTGGATAGAAGGAGGGGGTGATATGATTGAGACTTTTAAACTGTTGAGAGGTGGTTACAGGGTTGACACTGGGGAGTTCTTTCGCTTGGTTGAACAGCGGTAAGGAATGATGACAAGAGGCCATCCCTGGGAAGTTACGAAAGGAAACTTTGAGCAAGAGAGTGAGGAGTGGTTTCTTTGCATGGAGGGTGGTTGAACTGTGGAATCCATTGCCTGATGGAGTGGTGAGAGTGCGAACGGTCACTGATTTTAAGGAGTGGTATTATAGACTTTGTGTTTCTTAGAGGGGGGGAACTCCCCTCGATGAGTCTTGAAAGACTTATGTTCTTAGGAGGGACCTCCCACGATGAGTCTTTTGACTCCATGGAGGCCTGAATACTAATAATAATAATAAATGTGTTTGTACGTACATGATATATTATTTTATGTAAGTACACATTATCATATAAATACACCAGAACAATGATTTATTTAATAATATAAATAATAATATAAAAATACGAAAAAAATAATCATTTTTACTATAAAGAATGAATTATATGTATAACAACTTATAAGATTTATAAGAAATCTTAATATATTAAATTTTATTTAACCTAATGCGCTTATCAATAAAATCATTTATAATGCTATCAAAATTCAATTTTTTTGCAATTTCATGCTCTATAGATATTTTTGCCAGGGACGACAAACGTTTTTGAGACATAGAAGATCGCAAATAGGTTTTTATTAATTTTAATTTGGAAAATGACCTTTCTGCTGATGTGACTGTAACTGGACTGGTCAATAATATTTTAAATGTCATAGTAATATTTCGATAAATATCCAACAAATTATTTGCAATTATGAATTTTAAAATATTAATGGGTGCATCTTCTGGAACAATATTTCTAAAAATAATTAATTCATTGTAAAATTCAGATTCATCAATATCTGTATTTAATTTTTGATACAGCTGTTTGCAGCAAAATTTTAACTGATTTTCTGTCATTTTTCTTATTAATTTCATATCATAAAGAAATCCAAATGATTTTTCGTGAATTTCCTACAATTCAAATCTTTTTTGACAGATTGTAGAGCAGTATCTAAAATTACGAAAAAGAATTTATCCTAAAATTATCTTTGTTATCACCTATGTGTGATTCATCAGGCGTTTCATCATCAAAAAATACTTTTCTTCGATGTACTCGACTATCTTTGAATTTAATTTCTATTTCTAATAGATTTGACAGTTCTTTAGCAATCTCAAAACAGCTATCAAATCCTGATATTCTCTGCTCTTCCAAGTACTGCATTAATTCATTAATATACTTAGTTGCTATGTCTATGGGAATTTTTGCATTTTGTAATACTTTACTTACTAAATTAACTTTTGACAAAAGCTCATACCAAATTACAGAGCTTAGTATAAACTCAAATGAATCTATTTGTTCATATATTGAAACCACTTCTACTTTGATAGTAGAAGTGGTTTTAGTATTATCTGATGCAGTTTTAAATAATTCTTTTAGTGCATTTAAAAAGTCTGGAATTTGAAAACGTACAGCTCTAACTGAATCTATTCTACATTCCCATCTTGCATCACATAATGGTTTTGGATTTAATTGTTTAACAAATTTCTTTAATATGTCCCAAAGTGAAGTTGAGGCAACAAATAATGTATATATTTTTTGTATAATATTAAAAAACTTTATTGCTATAATTGATGATTTTGCGACATCCCCTAAAATCGAATTTAAATCATGACAGGTTCAAGGAGTATAAAATGCCTTTTCATTTTCATTTAAAATGTAAGCATGGACTCCCTTATATACTCCTTTCATATTCGCTCCGTTATCATATCCTTGCCCTCTACAATCTGACAATTTAAGATTTAATTTATTCAAAAGTGCTTTAATATTTTCATATGTACCTTTGCCAGTAGTCATTAGTTATTAAAAACGTCAAAAGGTGTTCACAAATTTCAATATCTGCTTCAAATATATGTAAGAATCTAAAAATTACTGAAATTTGCTCCTGTTGACTAACATCAGAAGTACAATTGAGAATTATTGAATAGTACTTTGCCTGTCGTATCATATTTACAATATTTCGTTGAATTTTGGTTACCATATTAACAATTAATTCATTTAGCACAATGGGTGATAGATAGGAATTTTGCTCCTTACCTATAATTTTTTTCCCGAACATCGCATTAAATGATCTTTTAAAAGTGGATTGGATCAAATTCTGCAATTAATTCTATGATTCCAAAAAAATTACCATTATGGGCTGTGTACAAAGTATCAAAATTACATCTAAAAGCTAAATTATGTTCGAATAAAGAATTGCTGCTACTATTCGTCTTAAAACATTTCTTAACCGTTCTGCTTCAAATTTTATGACATTTTGATTTGCCTGATCAATTGTATTGTGATTTTTTAAATTACATTCCATTTGTGTCCATGAATACATACATTTCATGTGCTCTGGATTTCATTTGTGCAATTTTAATCTTTCGCTGACATGTCACCAGGTCAGAAAAGCCATTATTAGATAAAAAATTATCATCAGAAAAAAATAATTTGCAACAAAAACAAAAATAGATTTGGAAGAGTTTGAATATACAAGTCATCTTCTGTTTTGCTTCTCTCCATTTGCAATTGTCCTAACATAGTGAGCTGTGGAAAAACACCTCGTTGTCATCTTTTGGAAAATCATTTTCAGTCAGAGGAGACGGTGGACCACGTTGTACAATTTATGTTAGTTGCGTTGTTCAAAATTTTGGACCATGTTGCTGGATCATCAATAGTAAATAGTTCACCTTCCTCTGGTGTCTCAGTTTTAGCATCTTCAATACTCATTGTTTGACCAAACGCGTCATGTTCTCCGCTTCCTTTGAGTATTTCTGAACTCTCATTATTAATTAATGTTGAAGCCGAAGAACTGTTTGTAGTTATTTCAGAACTCCCGTTATCAACTGATATATCTGAACAAATATATGAGTTCAACTTCATAAATTTAAACAGTGAATTTCTTTGACGTTCCTTGGCCACTTGTTTTCGCTTTCGTTTTTCATGCCCACTTGGGTATTTTCTTCCATAATAATCTCTCTCTCATGACTAGTCATACTCTAGAATTAAATACGATAGATTTAATTATAAAATAAGTTAATAAATTAAAACAAAATTACTTACCTGATAAATAAAATAGATAATATTAGAAAATAAATAAATCTGATATAGATTGAAAACTGCTATTGAAGAAAAATTCTGATGTTGGATAACCTAAAAACAGTTTACAAAATTTATTTTTTAAGATCTTTTGCAAGTAATGTCACGTAAAAAAATTGCCATGACAGTACATTGATACACTTACTTGTTCATAAAATCATAAACTAAAATCAAAAAACTCCTTACAATTATTAAAAACACCTGTTTTAAAATGCACTTTTCCCTATTTAACACTATGATGTACGATATTGTTATATATCTTAGAGTAGTTTCAAATACTACCCTCTAGTGCTACTATCTTATTTCGCATACCATAACAACAATAGTTGGTTGTAATATTATATATATATATTTTTCTATATAATAATATTTTTATATAATAATTACAATATTAATTTCTATAATAATTTTAAAAAAATTAATTGATTTTCTTTTTTCAATTTTTTGAGATTTGTGGGGCCCTGTGCATTCACACAGTTCACACCATTAATATATACTTGCTTCTTGATGTCATATGATAATTTTTTTTTTATTTAGCAACTTTCAATACAAAATATTATTTTCAAGCTTCATAATTATATGAAACTTAATACTATATATATATATATATATATATATATATATATATATATATATATATATATATATATATATATATATATATATATATATATATATATATATATATTAAAAGATACCAAGCTATTTTAATTATAAACCTGGTTTTAATCCATTTCCCAAGTAAGCAAACAGACAAGTAAGTCAAGTTTGTGCCAGCAAGTAGTGCAAGTCTGGGTGATCCACACGTAATGCAAGTCTTTGGCAGCTCGTGGTAAAGATGGAATAAGCTCTGATCACTATTCTTAGTATTTACCCATAATGTAAAGCACATCTCCTTGAGGATATGTATGATGCTATGCATTAAAGGCAAGGGACCACCATCCAGACTGGTTTCGACCTTTATTGAGGTCTCATCAGTGGGAGCCAATAAAGGTCGAAACTGGTCTGGGTAGTGGCCCCTTGCCTTTAATGCATAGCATCATACATCTCCTAAAGGAGATGTGCTTTGCATTAAGGGTAAATACTAAGAATAGTGATCAGAGCTTATTCCACCTTTACCACGAGTTGCCAAAGACTTGCACTACTTGCAGGCGCAAACTTCACTTACTTGTCTGTTTGCTTACTTGGGAAATGGATTAAAACCAGGTTTATAATTAAAATGGCTTGGTATCTTTAACGTATATTATACCCAAAGTAAAAAAACTTTCCACACACACACAATAATACCATATAACTCTGACTATATATATATATTTTTTTTAAAATCACATGTGCTGCATTCTGATAGGCTATGTAGGTTGCATTCTTTTCAGTCTAAATACAAGGGTCATTCAGTAGTACTGTTGTTGGAATTTTTGTTACTTTATATTGAGTTTTGCTAATTACTCCTCTTAAATACCTGAGGGCAAGGTCAAAGTAAGATGCATTAAGAGGTAGCAGGACCTCTTAATGCATCAACATACAGCCTGTGGGTAATTTGCAGTTGGGGCATTCCTAATCCTAATCCTGTGTCCTCCTCTCTTTGAGAGCGTTTTATTATTATTATTATTATTATTCAGGCCTCCATGGAGTCAAAAGACTCATCGTGGGAGGTCCTTTCTAAGAAACACAAGTCTATCAAAACTCATCGAGGGAGGTCCCTCCTCGGAAACACAAAGTCCATCATATCACTCCTTAAATGCATTGACCGTTCTCGCTCTCACCACTCCATCAGGCAATGCATTCTGGTTCAACCACACTCCATGCAAAGAAACCACTCCTCACCCTTTTTCTCACAGTTTCCTTTCGTAACTTCCAGGGATGGCCCCCGTTATCATGACTCCTTCCCACTGTTCAACCGAGCGAAAGAACTCCCCAGTGTCAACCCTGTAAACACCTCTCAACGGTTTAAAAGTCTCAATCATATCACCCCCCCCCCCTCCTTCTTCTATCCACCAAACTCTGCAGTCCACACTCCCTCAGCCGATCCTCATAACTAACACTGTACAGTCCTGACACCATCTTTGTTATCTGCCTTTGAAACCTTTCCACAGTTAATTTATCCCCTTCAAATCCTGGGGACCAGATCTGAGAACAATAGTCTAAGTGTGGTCTGATCAGAATCTTATACAACGGAATGATAACCATTTTATCTCTGCAAGTCAGTGTCCTTCTCATTATTGCAGCAATCCTCTGTGTTACCTTCACTACCTTTGCAATATGTCCCTTAAATTTCAGGTTTCTATCATTCATCAAACCCAGATCTCTTATCTCCCCCTACTTCCTCCAGTATAACTCCTCCAATAGAGTATGCAGCATCCCATCGATGTGTCCCAAACCTCAAGACCTTACATTTTGCTGCATTAAACCGACACCCCCACATTCATTTGCCCATCTATCTAGCTTATTCAAATCCTCTTGCAGGGCTACCACATCTGCACTTTTACTAATAATCCTTCCCAGCTTCGCATCATCCGCAAACAACTGAATATCCCCTCAATCCACTGGCAATATCATTGATATAAAGGTTAAACAATATAGGTCCTAGTACTGATCCCTGCGGGACCCCACTTGTAACCTTCTGCCTCTTTGATATTGCTCCACCATACACAACTCTCTGATACCTGTCAGACAGCCAATCCTGAATCCAGTTGACCAATCGGACATCCAGACCCATGTGCTGCAACTCGAATATCAGCTTATCATGTGGCACCCTGTCAAATGCCTTTGCTAAGTCTAGGAAAATGGCAGTATATGCCTTTCCCTCATCTAATGTTCTTGTAACTTTATCATAAAAGGCTAGCATATTGCTAAAACAAGAGCACCCCTTCACAAATCCATGTTGACTCTCACTGATAATATTATCCTCATCTGCCCAATGCTGTAAATGGTCCCTCACTACTTTCTCCAAGATCTTACTAACAACTGATGACACACAAACTGGCCTATAATTAGACACTTCCAGTCTGTTACCACCCTTATGCAATGGCACTATCTTACTTTCCTTCCATATCATGGGCACCTTTCCTGCAGCCAAACTTTCATTAAAAAGCCATGTCAAGGGCACTGTCAGTTCCTTAGCACATTCTTGCAGCTAATTACTAGGGAGATGGTTATGAAGCAAGTTGGTTTCCCATTGCCTTCCTTGCCATAAGTATTTATGACTGTAGGTAGCCGTGTGTGTGTGTGTGTTGGACACCGCTCCGGCGGCAGTGTCCAATTCGTAGCAGCGCCTGCATGCTCTGAATGCCCACTTCCACCGGCCCTGGTTAATTGGATAGCAGACTGACTTTCTAAAGACTTTTCTAGAGGTGCCATGTCTCTCAGGAGGAGAGTTACCATTGGAGTCCCACAGGGTTCTATTCTAGGGTCACTGCTGTTCAATTTGTTTGTTAATGATATTGTGCATGGTCTGCAAGTTGTTATTCGGCTCATTTGCAGATGATGATAAGCTAGGAAAGTGAAGATGTATGATGGAATGTAGGATGAAAAGGAATGATGAAGATGTACTGGTGCTTCAGAGCGAATTGAATAAAGTGGATATGGGGGCAGACAAGTGGGGATATCGATTTAACATAAGTAAATACAAGGTTTTGCACTTTGGATCTCAAAAAAGTAGAGCTGCATATCATATTGGAGATGTTGTATTACAGGAGGTGGAGGAAGCATGTGATCCTGGAATATTGGTCGATAAAGAATTGAAGTTCAAGGGATATATTGCAAAAATAATAAAAACAGCACAAAGAAATGCCAGTATACTAAGAAGAATGACAAGTAGAGATAAGGATGTAGTCATTCCGCTGTACACGGCTTTGATTTGAACACATCTGGACTACTGCACATCGATTTGGTCACCTTCGTTCCTAGGTGAGAAGCGAGCTCTGGAAAAAGTTCAGAGGCGAATAACAAAAGTAATATCGGGATTGTGGAATACTGACTATGATGACAGGCCGAGAGACAGAGAATGTGGATTAGAGACGCTAGTCAATAGGTGGAAGAGGGTCGATATGATTGAGACATATAAATTGTTAAAGGGTGCTTACCAAATAGGTACCAAGGATATTTCTCAAAAGGTTGAAAGAGGGAAGGGGATAGAGACAAGAGGTCATTCTTGGAAGTTGTGTAAGGTGTGGTGCATAAGAGAGTGCAGCATGAGTTTTTTGCATGGAGAGGGGAATTTATTGCCAAATGAGATGGTGAGTGCAGAAACATTGAACCAATTTAAGATGAGGTATGATAAACATCATCTCTGTTAGGATGCATCATACTATAGCCTCCCTTGATGAGTCTTGACTCCAGGAGGTGCTTGTATAATTATAATAATAATAATATTATTATTATTATACAAACACCTCGACGAGTCTAAGGACTCCTTGGAGTTGCCCATAATAATAATAACAAATTCACTATACGACAGTAATCTGGAACCTAACGTGTCGCACTAACCGAGATATTCCTGTATAATGATTTTTCTTAAAATTGTTTTAGATTATTTCCTTATTTGTTGGCTTATCTTCTGCAAACAGATAATTTTTATAAAATAATATTCTAACGGCTTTCATTCTAGCAAGCAGTACTGTTCTAGCCTTTTTTTTTTTTTTTTTGGAAATGGTAGGCATCCGTGGACTACTTTTCATCATTGCTACTCTTTGTTGTTCAGTTAACTAGTGTATTGTATTAGATCAAAGGTAATGTCCTACTCATGGACAGTATTTATTTTGTAAGAACTTGTGCGGTGTGTGTTTGAGTTGAAGTCGGTTAAAAACTACTGTTCATTCAAGAGAGGAAAAACTCTGCTTACCTCCTCCAAAAATCGACTAACTGCAATAGACTGAAAAATAAATAAATATTTTAAAAAAAGTTCCTGTAATTGATGATTATCGATCAGCAGTGTTTATCTTTTGCGGACATAAAGTCACAAAAATGGCACTGAAACATAGCACCAAAACACGTGCGGGAAAATTTTAAACTAAATTCTAAATAACGAATTTCATTGAATGCTATCCAGCCATAGCAGATTAATTGTTATACATAATTTCAAAACATTTTTTAGAACATTGCAGTTGTGAGTGAGACAATTTGCAACTGCAAAATCCCTAAATTTTCAAATATCGAATTTCAATAAAAACCATTGAGAAATAGCTTCATCCAAATAATCACTAATCCAGCCAACAAATAGTTTGTGCGGAAGACAATAACCAATAGGTGTGAGTATTTTTCGAAAGGCAACAAAAAATCTAGTAGTAGTCTATGGCAGTAAAAACAATAAAATTTCATGTTCAAATTGATTAAAAATAAAATATTATATGAGACATCACCTTCACCTAGGCTCTAGCGAGTATTGCCACCTTATAAGAATAACTACTCGGTTTATTACTACTACTACCCTAAGCTGGAGGAAATCTCCATAATGCCATATTCCCAAGAGGTTTATTACCCAATAAAACCCTATTGCCTCGCTATCATACTAGAAGCCTGAAGTTATCACGTGTGGTCTCTAGAGTAGGATCTCTACATTCTGCCTCCGCTTCCTTCACACACATACACATAACCTGGGCAATACCTTTCGTTGGTATGCCGAAACATCATAATTATTTTTGGAGGCAGCACTTAGATGGAGTGAGCGCCTTCGCCATCTTAGGATACAATAATAAAGTGGTTCTGGCCGATCGCTCAATAGCACGAGATCGATTCTGATGGTAATGCATCATGAGGATGCCTGACTAGCTAGCAAGTAATCTCGCTGTCACTTATTCCACCTGACTATACCTGGAAGGAATACTCAAGCTGTAATCCGAGTGTTCCTGAATGCCTGCTCGAGCATGATCGAGGTCATGCGTTTCTGACTCATCTTTAGACCTTAAATAACTTTGATGAGTTTTATTTTAATACATATATTAGTATAATCTTGCCTACTAGTTTCACCAGCGACTGTCTAGCTTTGTCAAGGCTCGAACAGTACACACAAGAAAATATGAGAGAATACAGAAACGTTGCTAACTGTTAGGCAGTTAAGTTTGAACATATGCATGACAATGCGTGCATGTGTTGAGAAGCTTCGGTTTTTTTTTTTTAAGTATTTTATGACCAAATATGTATAATTTAAAAAAAGAGTTTTATCAAAAAAAAAAAATCAGCTAATGCCTTTTATTCCCATATAGGGAGTAGGCGAGGCCTTTATACCCTATCTAGCTTTTGGAGACTGAGTGGGCAGTTCAATCTCCACCGGTAGTCAATCAGAGATAGCTGGCCCATCTTCTTCTTCTTTGGTGCATCAATCTGAAAATTGGTAAATATAGCAGCACATCACAACATCCTGTCTTGTGACTTCCTTTTTATCTCTTCATAACTCTTAGCACCAGTTAGCATCATTATGTTATTTATATATGAAATTCTTGGTCTGCCTTGTGACCTCTTTCCTTCTACAGTCCCCTCCGTTATTTCTGTAATCAGTCCCCCATGCCTCAAATGGTGGCCAATTAGGCTTTTTCTTCTCTTATTGATGTGTTTCATTAATGACCACTCTTCATGAACTATATTCAGAACTTCTTCATTACTTTTCTGTCCCTGGACCCTAACAAAACAAGACGTGAAAAAGTTGGAGGCATTTGAAATTTGGTGCTGGAGAAAGATGATGAAAATTAGCTGGCTCATGTCTATCACTAACTATAGCAGCCACCGATGAAGAGACAGGCAAAGAAGTGCCGCCATCTCTTGGTACCAAATCCTAACAAGATATTATTATTATTCCTGATACCTCCAAGGAGTCTGAAGACTCATCACGGGAGGATACCTACAACTGTCTTACCCATGACACTGAGTCTCTACTACGAATCATCTCCATCAACGCCATCTATCACCCACCTCTACCACCACTACAACTAGTATTTTTTTGTCTGTAAATTGCGTGTGTTCTGAGGGGACGATTTGTTTGTATGCGGGATGAAAAACCCGAGTTTCTGGGAGGAAAAAACCCTGCTACCTCCGTATGAGATCAGCTAACTCACCTTTGATTGAAATCGTCCAGATAAAGATTCCTCCCGTCGCAGTGAGAATCGAACTTAGGCCTATTCCAATCGAAGGGCACAATGTACCGTCGTTCTTCCGATTGCGCTACGGAGGCACTTTCAAGATATGTTACTGTCTGAAATAATGTGGGTACTATGGTCGATTTTCTTGACCTGAGTATCCGGAAGGAAAAACCCGCTAGCCCATGCCAGAGATCGACTAACTCGGGAATCGGTCGAAGAAAGGCTTGGAAAAGTTTCTTCAGTTGGTGACTAGACTTGAACTTAAGTCTGACTTCAAGCGACCAACAGTTTTATTTTACTTATTATTTTCTTCTTGTTGTTGTAGTTCGCTTCTTACAATGCAAAGCGGTTATCCTTATTACTTTATATACTTTTATTTCTGGATTTATTCTCGTTCGATATATAATTTCATTTCTCGTATCTTTGTTTTTGCGTCCCATTTAGTGCTGCCCGAGTAAGTTACCTCAGTTTCCTCCCATCCCCATAGATTCGTCCTTCTTCTTGCCACTTTATTTTCTTATGATAGTGAGCTTTCTGTTCCTCTCGCTAGCTGTCTCTTTGGTTCTTTACTGCGTATTATAGTGGATGGTTTCCTATGTTCAGATTTCTCTATCTGTGCTTTCGCCCATGCCCATCCCATATATTAATGCTCTTAAAACCTCAAATCCTATTTGTAACTTTGCAGTGACAGTACTCTCAATGGATAAAATTTTAACTGATTCATGCTTCAAGATTCTCTATATCCAATGATGATATTAATGCTAATCTCTTTACTATCCTCCAGTGGGCGAAGATCTAGTTAACCTTCAACTTGACAAAAACACAATCCTCTCTTACAAGTATATCTCGTAAGCAGGATCTCACTGCATTCCCCTTCTATTAAGATCAAGATCAGATTTTTCTTCTTTTCTTGGGCAGACTAATTACACCTCTAGCCTTTGCACAAACATATCACATCCATAATCTCTTTAGTCTCCAAAAAAATTTGATGTCATCTTCCGTTCAAGAGACTGTTTTGCACCCGTACATCTCTTAATACTATACTAATATCTTCCAATATTTTCCCTATCTAGAATACTGTCCTCAGATTTGCAATAGTAAAAATAAATAAATAAATAAATAAATAAAAATAATAATTATATATTCCTAGCTTTCCTAGATAGAATTTGAATGTAAATCCTTCCAACCAAAAAAAAAAAAAAAAGGCAATGTCGTTACCGGCTGAGCTAAAGAACTTCCATTCAGATTTGTAGCAAAAAGCTTGACTGACATCCACTAAACTGCTTTCCAGGTTATGGAAAACAATATAGAAATAAATCCTCTTTTGCCTATTATTCCCAAAGGAATATCACCCTTCATTATCTAAAATAGAGGGAATGCGAATTCTGCGGTTGATTTGTGTGTGTGTGTGTGTGTGTGTGTGTGTGTGTGTGTGTGTGTGTGTGTGTGTGTGTGTGTGTGTGTGTGTTATTAAAAACCTAGTTTTAGACTAACTGGGGAACAGGCTGAAGAAAGGCACAGAAAAAGTTCCTCTAGCCTACAACTAGAATCGAACCTATAAAGTTTTTGCTTCAGCCAGTAGAGCGCTATGGAATCAAATAACATTTGTTTTACAGATAATGAGTAACACACACACACACACACACACACACACACACACACACACACACACACACACACACACACACACAGGGTCGGAGATAGGCTGGATGACACCACCTGCAAAGCTGAGATGGGCACTCCCAAACAAATGGCAATTTTTTTTTATTTTTGTCATAATCATGTGGAAAGAATTTACAAGAAAGAAATTAAATTACACATTTGTTCTTGAAAACATTTTATTAATTAAAATTTAAATTTCCTAGTTTTGATATTAACAAAATTATCTATAATATTCTTAATGTCTAAGTTTTCACATATATCATTTTCAATAGCTATTAACGCTAGACTTTCAAGCCTTGTTTGTAACATACTTGTTCTTAAATAGTTGTTAATTAATTTAAGATTCGAAAACGAACGTTCACCGCTTGCAGGACTTCCAGCGCCCTTCAGCAGCGAAATCAGCGCGGTAGTAAATGATATCTATCAACAGTAACCAGAGCAAATGTAACTGAATTTTGTTGTTTTAATTTCAGAATAGAAAACATACCCGTGAAACGGACCGTTATAGTTGTCAATCTTAAAATCCCACATTACACCTGGTTAGAATCGTTAGAATTACTTACATTGGCGACATGACGATTTCAGAGTACTGCACCGGTTGAACCGGGCCAAACGCTACTTGAGCGGAATGAGACGCTAAGGTCCCGTAGAAAATACATCACGGGATAGGGTCGTTGCACACGCTGCTCTGAGCCGAGCGAAGCAGTGCGCTTGCTGCCTAAGGCGCTTTCATGACAATCTTAGTGGGAGAAAATCTGATCTATTTTTATGCAGAATATGGAAATTTTCAGCAATTATATTGACTTACCTAATTATTATTACTTAATTCGTTTACAAAAATTTAACACTTCGAAACGGCGCCCCCCTTGTAGTGACGCCTGCCTGCAATGCAGGCCCGCTTCCCGGTCCTGTATATGTATATATATATATATATGTCAAATTTTGATTATGGACTGGCAATTTCCTCCTCCCCCCCACGGTACAACCTTGTTTTTATATATTTCTATACGGCTTATAACACTGACTGTTTTAAATTAATGTTTGAATTATTAATTATAATTAAAAAAAATGAGACAACACGATGAGTCTTATGACTCCGTGGAGGTCTTGATTAATAGTAATAATTTTAATTCTAACAAACGTCCAGCGATCACGGAAAATACAGAAAGAAAACGCAGAGAGAAGTGCTCCGTTTTGTAGCGCGTCAAGAATTTTTAGGGAGCTCCCTATGTAAGAACAGTATTCTATGGTCAGATAGCTGACCGGATTTGTTAGAAGTGATAATTGGTCAAAGTTACAATAACGAGTGGAGCGAAATAGGGAACATAAATTCGAGACAACAGAGCAAATTTTATTTTGTCTGATGACGTCAGGTTAAATCATTTATGATGTCAAGTATGCATGTTCCAGTTTCGGGATTTGAAAAAAATATAATAATAACAAATTAATAAAATAAAGTAACCACTCTGAGATAACTTTCGTAACGAAGTACGGATCATGTATTTCTTCCAAAACTGCGTCCCCTTTTAGGACGTCATCTAAGCAGTTTGTGAGAAATTGAGTTTTTACTGTTCCTTACTAATTGCTTTTTAATTGCCGTTATATCACATGACACTGAGGATTAGGACATGAAAACAATTTACGCTTTCTTAAATTCCTGTCTTCATTATTTAAGATAACTAGAGTTGAACTGAGCCTACTTCTAAAAGTGGGTTAAGGGGCTATACATCGTGAAAGAAAGGCAGTTTTGAGTTTCTATATACTGTAACACACACAGTATTTATAGTTTATTTTACTTATTTTGGAGGAATATTCGTATGCAATTCTCCAAGGAACTGATATTTTCTGCTATTATGCGACTATCACTAATTCGCACTATCTGAAAATTTTCAAAATGATGACAACTGAATGCTCATAGTGACTTAGCCTTCTAATAATCTGTTTTCAATTAGCATCAGTGCAGAGGGACGGCTTGCATGAGCACTAATAAAAATCATCCACTATTCCATGTTTATTACAGATACCGGCCACTGATTTAGAAACTTCGCAGAATCGATATAGGCATAAGACTGCCAATACCGAGCCTCTTCAATTCCCTGCGCATAGTTCGGTGAGATATGGATCGAAAACAGCCTTCATTAAATGCTTCGGTCAACTGCCGCACACAGGAAGTTCTGTCTGTCCATGCAAACTTTCTCGGACCACAGCGATCTCGTTCCTGACAGACTATCTTAGAACCACAGTTACGCCTTTTAGACAAGCAATATGGGTTATTTTTCCTCGGATTAAACACCCGGGATATCTCAATTTTTAATTAGGAAATTAGTCAGAGCCTGCGTACCTCCGGTTTCGCTGAGGGCCTTTAAGTGGAAAAACCTGGAGGCTCGAATCTCGTCTAAGAAGCGAAATACAGTACCTTTACCAGAAGAACTTTTTATATAAAGGGTGAGTTAGTCGATCTCATATGGGGATGGCAAAATTCTTTCCTCCTAGAAATTCCGAGTTTTCGTCCCTCAAAACAGGCAAACTTCCCAGAAGAACACAAGCAATTCATAGCCATAATACACTGCCCTATAAAAGCATGAATTAGGTTCCAAAGAAGCCAAATTACTGCATAACAGGCAAGGGAAAATGAGACGAAATTAGTCGATTTCTTTTATGATAAAAGATAAGTTTTGTAAACAGCAGCAAAATTGGGAAGAACAAATATACTTGTTTCTTTATATAAATACTGGCGCCTACGGCGCCCAACCTCCCGAGTTCCGGCTGGTAAGCCGGTAAAACAAAAAAACGTGACATAAAAACGTTTCAAATTTCGGCTTATCTTTTTATATATATAGAAGTAGATAAATCTCAGAGCAGTAGTGTAAAACGGAAATTTTTACATTTCTGCCTTTATCCTAATTTACACATCAGAAATCCTTTGTCTCACAATATTCAGCCCCTTGTACACAGTGAGTAGTCATATTTTCTGTAAAGCACATATAGAGATAGCGCACTCAAGATTTAATCTTGGGGGGGGGGGGGGCGACTTGAGTAGACGATGATTTGAGAATACACACTACACACATCGCATACAACCTATGACTGAGCATCTGCAATGATCGCTAATTCATAAGTAGTATAGAAATAGAAAACTAGACACGACATAAATAAAATAAAATAAAAAGAATTTTAATTAGGAAAAGATTTTTGGAAATTTTTCTAGTGTTTTTTTCCCTTTTTCTTTGGGGGGTTGCCAGAACCCCTTGGCGCCCCCTCTGAGTGCGCCACTTGAAAAAATCATACATACCATACGAATATGATCAAATATTCGTATGGTATGTATGACTGGGGATTGCTTAAAGCCTATTCTGACCAAATAGAACTTCGCTACTACTTCTATAAACATGTAAGAGTAACAATGGCCCTGAAAAAGGACCTTCTGAAAATAAGGTGAATACATAAGTAATGCTGGCGCCCCTACTCAAGGCCAAGTATAGACTAGTTGTCGCCCCAGCCAAATGCAAATTTACGGCCGCAAGCAATATAAAACACAAGTCGACAGTAGTAGAATATTTGACTTGCCGTCAAGTGCAGTGAGAGAAGTTTGGCAATAGCTATTTTGTTGCTAAGCTACATTTAAAAACAACTCTAGCTATAGCTCTAAATGTCAGGGTTTTATTATTATAAGTAGATACAAATGCAAAGATCTGGAAAAGATTTAATGCATATGCTGCTAATTTCATTGTAGACTATTAGTGCGGTATCTGCAAGAGAACGTGGACAAATGATCATATTTTAACACTCCAACTGTTAGAAAAACATGAATTTGATAAAGAATTGTGTGTCTGGTATTTTGTGCACTATAAAGAGGCTTATACCACTCTACATCGAAACGCACAATGGGTGAATTTTCTTGTATTTATATACAAAAGTATATAAATACGATACGCTGATCCTCTAATTCACTAACGAGAGACTTCTTATTGACCCTCTTCAGCCTAGCAATGGGAAGTCATTAGAGACCTAAATGACCAAAGTGGAAGGAACAGAAAATGAATGGGAAGATTATCCTATTGACTTATAGTGAATCGTTATCCTTGGAGATCCTCGTCGAGATGGTCTAAAAATCTTCCTTTAAACTTCATAGATCTCTCCAAAGCCTTCGCTTCAATCACTTAAAAAGATATTCAAATTCTCAGATATTACGAAAATAATTAAAGCAACAGCAGAACCATGCCAGAATATCATGGAGCTAAATTATAACTGGTAAGGGAGCCCTCTTAGATGCGGTCCCCAGACTCTCAGTGTCTGTTTTGAGCCAATTACTTTTCTAGCAACCAGTATGGCTACGGCCCTTGGTTACACATATTTGCATTAACTAACTTGCATTACTCTAAACCAGTTACTTATCATAACTATGAAATCATTCGAAATATATTATATTCTACTTGCATATATGAGAAAACGTTTTATTAACCATAATAAAATAATAGCCAAAATAAGTGTTAGTACCAACAGAATAGTAATACTTGAATTTTAATTTGTAACATTGTACTGTGCATTGTGAAATATTGTCATAATTATACAAGTTGAATAGTATAATATGTATACGTGATGTGAATAATAAAAACTGTTAATAAAAAAATTATAAAAAAAACTGTTAATAAATGGTTAGTGGTAGTGAAGAAATGACAGAGCTTTAGTATTTCCACTGGAGTTCTTCAGGGACGTTTTGGCACCATATATTTTTATTATTACCCTTGACTACGTTTTCAGACTCAAAGGATATAGTTGGGGAATAACTCTTGAAGAATCAATAGGTAAAAAACAATCCGCATACGCAGTATCTGCTTTGCGGATGATGTGCTAATTAACTAACATGCAAAACAGTCTAGATAATCTATGCTAAAAATCAGCACTGATTGAGTTGACAGTCAACAGCAGTAAAACTAAAAATAGAATAGAAGTAAATTACGCTAAACGAATACTCTTCAAGAAGTAAAAGATTTTCAGTAATTTACCTTGGTTCCTACATCGATACTATAACCGACATATATAATAAGAAAGCACAAAGTTCTTCAATTCTATAAAATCAAACTAATATCTAGAAATCCAAAATTATCACCACAAAACACCAAATTCATCTGTGCAAACCCACCAATCAAGTTATATTTACCTATGGTTCCTAAATATAGAAAATCACTACTCAATACACAGTTAATATCATGAATAGCTTATTTTTTTTGGAGGGGGGGGATAACACGCCTTTGATCATGTATATCCATTATTGGATATACATGTCGGAATCACAATTCTGTCATTCTTGAAGAAAACCCTAACAAAGATCTATAACAGAAACAATTCAGAAAAATCAACTGAGGTGGTTGGGACAGGGCAGCACACCAACTTAGATACCACCCTCACCTACGTTTAGTGCTCTTGTTTTGTAGAGATCAACTAAGAACACCCTGACATGAAAAGAAGGTCATTCCTCTTCATAAGGCTTTGATAAGGCCTCATCTGGATTATTGCGCACAGATGTAGTCGCCTGTGGATGAGGTGGGGGGGGGGGGGTCAGAGGCGAGTAACTAAGATGGTGACAGAACTGTGTGGCGCTCCATATGAGGAGAGACTGAAGATTTGTGGGCTACAGAAGCTGGATGACCGGCGGGATTAAGGGGGACGGGATATAATAGACATATAAGCAAGGGTGTAGTCGGGCCTGGGCGACGCCCTGGTACTTTTTTAAAACTATCAAAATTTTTAAATTCATTATAATAAATTATAAGAATAGCCTGTGTAGCTCAGTGGATGTGGCGTTTGCACACCATCGCGCTAGGCCGCACGAAGGAAGTCTTGGTTTCGAGTCTAGTCGGCGACTAGAGGAAATTTTTCTAAGCCTTTTTTCGACCGGTTCCCGAGTTAGTCGATCTCTGGCACGGGCAAGCAGGTTTTTCCTCCCGGAAACTCGGGTTTTTCGTCCTGTAAACTCAAGAAAATCGACCGTAGAACCCACATTATTTCAGACATTAAAAAATATATTGTGTTAGGGTTAGAGACCACGAGATGGCGGCACATTTGAGCCGTCTCTCTTCACTGCGTACCGCTTAATTAGTGATAGCCTTGGGCCATCTGTCTCTGATTGGGTACCAGTGGAGATTGAACTGCCCACTCAGTCTCCAAAAGTTAGATAGGGCTAAATGGCCTCGCCTACTCCCGTATATACGGGAATAAAAAGGCGTTAGCTGATTTTTTTTTTTTTTAAATTATAAGAATTATAATAATGAGACGTATTATGCATTTCCAGCTTTCGGTCAAAAAATAGCAGCTTGCCGCTCTTGTCATTTTCGTTTCAGAAAACAAGACAATCTCTCTGCCATATAGCCGTTGCAATAATAATAATAATAATAATAATAATAATAATGCCGCACTTCATGCTCTGGATTTTTGTTTCCCTGGCACTATTTCTTTTAGGACTACACCCCTGCATATAAGTTGCTTAAAGGGGTTTATAGGCTTGATGTGAATGAAATATTTCAATACATGAATAATGTGAGGAAAACTAGAGATCATCCATGGAAATTGAGTAAGCGTGTGTTAGCAAGGGAGTGAGCTAGATTTTTTGCTGGGAGAGTGGAATATATTGCCAGAGTTAGTTGTGTGTGTGATTGTCGTTGAACGATTTCAAGGCAGATATGACAAATATTGTACAGGTATTAATAATTGTTGATTAATGCTTTTAAAATGGATCTGCCGCGATGAGTCTACGGACTCCATGAAAGTGCTTGTATGTAATAATCATAATAAAACAGTAACCTTGAAAAATTCTTAAGAGTCAGGAACTGCGCGCTTCGAAGTTAGTGGTCTGAAACAAGCACAGTTCAATAGTACACGGGGATTTCCCAATTTTATTTATATTTTATTTTTAGAGAGAATGAAAGGAGTTAGCGGGTCTTTTTACTTTTTAATATTATTTTATTCTATTTATTCATTTATTTTTGTTTGTTTATTTATTTTACATAATGACCAACGAGAATTTACAAAAAAAAAAAAAAAAATGGAATTGTTTAAAAAAATGACATCCAACATAGACGTTTCTACACAAAAATACCATGTTATGCGGAGTTTTCCATAGTTCTCTAACAGTTCATACGAGATTAAACTGTATTGTAGAAAAACCATGTTATGCGAGGTTTGCCTGTAACCGTTAATTGTAAACCTCTTTCTCTCTCTCTCTCTCTCTCTCTCTCTCTCTCTCTCTGAATACAGGAGAGTTAATGTAATAATAGTAAAATCTGCTAACGTCTTTAATGATAATAACTGTGTTGATATCAACAAAATGTCACAATTTAGGTTAGTTAAATAAAATAGGATAAATATAGCAGGAGTTTTTCGGGTTTTTCATCCCGCATACATACAAATCGGCCCTTCAGAACACACGCAATTTACAGACAAAAATTACTAGTTGTGGTGGTGTTGGAGGTGGGCGGTAGATGGCGTTGATGGAGATGATTCGTAGTAGAGGTTAGGTGTAGAGACAGTTGTAGGTGTCCTCCCGCAATGAGTCTTCGGACTCCTTGGAGGTATCAGGAATAATAAAAATAATAATAATATACTTCAGAAGACCAGTCTAGTTTAGGCAAATACATTTTGGAAAGCTTGAATGATAAAAACAGAAAATAGATGGATTGTTTTTTTCATGTGTTCGTGAAAAAAAAAAAAAAAATCCTACAAAGTAAAAGACCTTACCAAAAATCTTCAGATATAAACCTAGTATCATGATGTAGGTCGTATAAAAATAATTTGACATTATGAAACCCCTACAGTTTTATTTTTATTTTTATGCTAAAATGATTTTTGCTGGTGGAAGGAAGGAGTTACAGCAAAATCGGCATGGATTGCTATGAATCTTTTTTTTTTTTCTTCAGGTCTTTAAATAAGTAATTGTTTTGGTTATTCTACAGGTGAATTTTGTCGTTATTTACAGCGTGCTCGTGATTATCAGTAATTTTGTTATGATGTGAATTCAAAAAAGTGTTCAAATTCTATAAACGATTGTACGAAACTAGTCACATTTTCGAAATCAGACACATGTTTTTGAACGAAATTCGACTGTAAATTTTAAAAGCCCATATTTATTTATATGAATATATTTCTCAACTTTTAGAATTTAAGAATTTTAGAATGCGATTCAGCTTCCTTAAGACTTAAGACAACCGGTTAAACAAGGGGTACCAATTTGTTTAACCGGTTTAGTTAAAGTATTCAAATAATCCCAGTTATTATTTTTGAAAACAACACATGCTCACAAGTTCGCACGCAGAGATACAAAATACTGATTACTATTTCTTGTTTTATAGGCGGTTAAGAAGAATTTTCAACTATTCATCTAAAACAAGAATTATTTGAAGTTCCTGGGAGCATTTTTAATTGACATTTATGTCTTTAAGGGTGAAGCAAAATGCTTTTCATATTCCCCGCTATCTGTTGTGGTTATTACAGTGAGGGTAAGCTCGCCCTGAATGGGCATGGAGATTATGCATCATTATAGGAGGCTAATATAGCTTTTGATCTTCTATATTTGAATATGTCCGTTGGTTCGTATGCTACAGCTTGTTGAACCAAATCATTGGGATGTGTGGACGTCTTTAGGAAAAACTTGAATGCTAAGGATTGCAGAAAAGGGAGAATATAGGGAATATTTGTGTCTCTGTGGAGTTGGTTGTTTCTAACATACCACGGGGCGTTCAGAATCATTCTCAAGCACTTGTTCTGCACTCGCTGTATTCTGATAATGTTAGTATTAGAGGTGTGGCTCCAGGCCGGAGAGGCATAGGTGATTATAGGACGAATCATCATCTGGTATAGTTGCAATTTGATTCTGTTGCTGAGCTTGCTATTTCTTTTAATTAGCGGATAGATCTGAGCTATGGCTTTAGATGCTTTTGGGCATGCAGACTTGATGTGTTGGTTGAAATATATCTTTTTGTCGACAATCACACCCAGGTAATTTGTTTCTGTCTGCCAGGGAATTTTAGTATTGAATAGTAACACATCTCCTGCAGGAGACATTGGCCTTTTTGAGAAAAGAACTGCTGAGCTTTTCAGGGGATTGACTTCCAATCTCCACTTGGAGAACCAACCCTCCCGCTTTAGAAGGTTTTCTTGAAGCTTTCTGGTAACGAAGTGGGGTCTGAGAGAATCTGGTTAGCATTGTCGTATCGTGCGCATACAGGGCCAAAATGGAAGTCATCGGATTGTGTGGGATGTCTGAGTATACAGAAAACAGCAACGGAGCCAGTAGAGATCCTTGCGGCACTCCAGCAAAGATATGGCGCTGGGACGATGTAGAACCGTTGATTTTAACTTGCATTGATCTATTCTGAAGATATGAATGGATTAGATGAACCATTTTTTGTGAGGTACCGGCTGAGATAAGTTTGTGCAGGAGTCCAAAATGCCAGATTTTGTCAAATGCTTTGGATAAGTCTAGGAAAACAGCTCCTGTGCACTGGCGCCAGTTGTAACTGGTGGTGATGTATTCGACAATTCTGTGGATTTGCTGGGTAGTACTATGGTGTTGTCGAAAACCAAACTGTTCTTTAGGGAGGATGTTTAGGTCATTTACTGAGGTTTGGAGTCGTGAGAGGATGACCTTCTCTGCAACCTTACCCAGATTGGAGATGAGACTAATTGGACGATAATTCTGCGGTAAGTGTGGGTATTTGCCTGGATTATGTATAGGAATCACATCAGCCAGTTTCCAGGTGGAAGGAAAATAGTGAAATCTTAAAATTGCATTTATTATACTGGTCAGGTGCACTACTGCTTTTCGGGGCAGAAGTTTGATCACCCGATTAGTAATGCCGTCTAGCCCAGGAGCTTTTTTGTTCTTAAGTTTTTTAATAATATCATATATTTCAACAGGTGATGTGTGTGTGCAATATGGTCAGCACTGGTATCTGGGAGGTTTAGCGCATGCCTGACCTGTCTGTGGATTTTGTACAGATGATTGAAATTTAAGTTGTTATAAGAAGGTTTGCACTGATCCTCACGATTTTTAGTATGGCTAAGTTTTAAAAGAGGTATACCGTGAGTAGACATATCGATACAAAATTAATAACGGAAAAAACTCACGTACAAAGATTATTTAATAGTATAATTTTAGTATAATTTTCGCCTGTGTGTCACAGGCATCTTCAGTACGTTAAGCTCAAATTAAACAATAACTGACAATTCCAAAAAGCGCCACCTAAGTAGCTGGTGTAAGATAACTAAAAAGGTCAATAACTTTCCTAAAAATAAAAAATAAAAATAAATTTAAAAAAATTAATAATAATAAATATAATAATAGTACTAATACTTTACAAATCAGCTAATCTTTCCTAACTTTTTATTGTATTCATTTTTTATTTTATTTATTTATTATTTTTTTTTAAATTTTTATTTTTAAAATTTATTATTTTTTTTTTTTTAGGAAAGGTATTGACCTTTTTAGTTATCTTACACCAGCTACTTAGGTGGTGCTTTTTGGAATTGTCAGTTATTGTTTAAATTATAAGGCAAAAGGCGAAAATTATACTATTAAATAATCTTTGTACGTGAGTTTTTTTTTTTTTTTTTAGTATGGCTTCTGCCTTATCTGCATCTGTGTGAACTAGGCCCTGGTTTGAGATTATAGGGGGAGGGATCTGTTTTTATTGTTGATGTTTCTCAGTAGTCTCTGCTTTCCCTTAGGATAATCGGTGGCACCTTTTCATTGGGGGAAGCAGAAGGATCTGAAATGGGAATATCCTCGTCCATACCAACATCATTTGTTGGCTCAGCAGCGAGTGTTTTTCTCTTCTTGCGAGCGTGGATTTCTCCTTGATCAGAAGGATTAGAGGTAGAGACAACTAGATTGAGTTTTTCCTCCATTTGAGGAGAGTCTTCATTTTCTTCAACGTCGACTTCAGGTGAGGAATATAAATTTAAGTAGCCGGGCCAATCCCGTTCAAACTTTTTGAGAAGCTTTTTAATAAAAGTGAGTGCTAGCCTTTTATCGAGTGACTCGATAATGATGTCGGGGTCAATCATGCTAGTAGGCCATGTCGTCAGCTTGAACTTCTTTTGGAGTTTATCAATAAGTACAAGAGCCGGCTCTTTATCGAGCAAATCGGTGAATACGCTAGATCAGGTACGCTCATATCGTTTTAACTGCGTATGAGTGTTAATAAAAATCCCAGCAGATTTTTTTTTTTAGAATATCCCGCAGCAGCAAAGGACTGCCAGCAATATCAAGCGTAGGTTAAAGAAAGCAATAGCAATTGAATTGCATCTAAACAAAGTCTTATCTTGATATTTCACGAAATGCAGAACGCCATTCCAAATTGCAAAACGATCCATGAACGCATAAAATCCACTGAAGTACAACGGCTTCATACCATCGCATTTTTAATATCTAGAATTGCTTGTATAAATACTCCAACTTTTATGTATAATAAATACCACGTCATATAAAATTATGACTCCTATCGCGTATTAATATATATAAACGAAAACTACGAAGAAAATAAAATTCAGCAAACTGTATACTAAAAAAACGTCATTCCATTATAATGAAAAAACATGAGAGAAATGAAATTACGCTTACGAAACGAAAGCTATTTTGAGTTTTTAATAGACGTGCAACAGAAAGGTAAACACGTAGCGAGTTAATATACTGTACATGAAGGACGCAACCGCAAATTTGTTTACGTCCCTCTCTTATAGGCTATAAAAATAAATATTATATATAATAAACACTGGTAAAAATAATACCTATAAATAATATTTAAATTATTTATTGTGGAATAAAAATTATGAAAATAATTTTTATTTAGGAGTGTTGGTGGATTGGAGTTGTAAAAAAATATTGGAATAATCAATATTTTTACAAATAAAAAAAATCATGGAATTATTAAGGTTTCAGAAGCTATAGATCAAATTACCATCACAGGACAAGTATGCGATTTAAAAAATTATTAGCGTGATACCCTCCACCAAAATACTTTGTGAAATATATTAGATGGATTGGAAATTACGCTCTCAAAATAATAATAGAATAAAATACAAATACAGTAATAATAACAATACCAAATTATTATAAGAATGCCACAGAGAGAAGGATGGAAAACTCTCAGATCTTTCAAAAATAAGCTTAACTGAAACAAGATCATATTTCCTCATCACTAGTATTTTATGTAGCACTGGTAAAGGTCATAGGCAAGAGGTAGAAAGAGAGAAATACACTAGAAAGAAAAATGATGAATAAGCAATGACTTGTGTTATGGAATTGATATCAGTAAAGAGTTGGGTTGTTTGGATTACTACCGAAACAAGTGAGGCTACGAAACCAATGTATTATGTCTGTTAGTTGCATGTATTCTTCTGTTTTTACCTCCGAAAACCTGCGTTTTCGGAGGTAAAAAACTTCTAGCCTCTGTATGAGACGATCTAACTCACTTCCAGTTGAAAAATCCTTAAAGATTATGATAAAGATACCAAGCAATTTTATAAGCTAGGTTTTAATCCTTTTCCCCAAGTAAGCAAACAGACAAGTAAGTCAAGTTTGCGCATAAACATAGTTCAGGTCTGAGGCAACTCGCAGTAAAGGTGGAGTAAATTTTTTTTTACATCCTTAAAGATTATTCCTGTGTTACACGGATTTAGAATTCCGATCTTTCCAAACAAAGAGCATCGTTGGTGATTGGAGGAGGGAGAGACCGAAAGAGGATGAAGCTGCTCATACTATCACAGCAAATTAGTCCATATATTAAGCAGAGCGAAACTGAATTTCTAACAATCGCAAGAAGAAATTACACTAATAATACGGATAGTTGGTCAATAAATGATATGCATTCAAACATGCATCACAATTTGAATATCTCCTCACCATGACAACAGATGAAAAGGAGTTGCAATTTCCGAGTTCGGCGAACGAAGTAATGATAAAGATTGTCTCCTTGTTGCATTCCCAGCCAAGAGATGGAACAACTGGATATATGAGAAGAACCAGTAATGTACTATGCCTTACAAATGATGTTGTAACCATCACGTTTCAAACTTAATCTTAGATCAAGAATTACCAATTAATTTTCCACAAGGTTCGTATTAGAAACTGAAGTAACTTATGCATATCACTTAATAGCCTAAATTAATAAAACATCTAATGTGTAGTATATTTTAGTACGCATTTTTATTTCCTATATTAATTATTAGTGAAAGATTAATAATTAATACAGGAATACAATCCTTATTGCTAATTTTAAGTATTAATTAATAAGAATTAAACTTTTTCTGTAGCAATTTATTTTAAAATATGAAATGAAATTTGTACTTTATATTTGTAATAAATTTTAATAATATTAGTCCATTCTTCTTCTTTCTCATCCGTCAGATGAGGGAGTGAGTCCCCTATATACAAATCTTTGCCATCTGGTTCTATCTGTGGCCATGTCTGTCATCTCTCTGAAAAACTCAATAATTGTGATCTTTTCTTCAAAGGCGTTATAGCCAAGTTCTTTTCTTAGTCCATCAACCGAGATTAAAACCTCACTTTCACAGCTGCTAAATTTTATACCAATCCCAAATCTGCGGAAAAAAACCTAATTAAAATACTGTTCTCAGATTTGAAATAATGCACCAAAAATCTTCCTTAAATTCCTTAATACTAATAAGAAGTCGACAATCGAGTTAATTTTGTTTATTATATAATTCCGACTGCAAAAGGCTGCAAACCTACTGTACATTAATATACAGTGGAGGGAGTAATAATTATAAAACCGGAAAAACGTCTGCCTTCCAGACCAAACATTGCACATTTTTAAACCAATTCAGATCTTCAGTAAGATGATCCTACTGTGCGATGAAATGAATCTACTACCTAAACTGATGACCCCTCTCTCACAGGCTCACCCTACTTTTTCAGACCAACTATAGGTATTTTCATGGACGCTGTTCTGCTGAACGGAATTCCATCATTCCTCCACTTTCCTCTGAGCCATAAAAAAAACACGTTTTATTGCTGGTCCAAATCTATTCACAGCCCAGCTTCAAACTTAGAAAACTATCGCCTTGTTCTTTCCCCTCTTTCATTCCATCCTCCTCTGTCCTCTGAGCAGGTTTCATTACAGTGTTTTCCCAAAAGGCAACCTTTATGTGTACAAGAAACACATAGGTTCCTTCTTCTTCTTCTTAACCATTTCCTTCTCGCCCAAAAACAGCAAATCATACTTTTTTTTTCTCCTCCAAATGTTTGACAGCGGGAAAACCTGTTTCAATATATATAATAGATATATATTCGCACATGCAGATTTATCAAATTAGGATGAAATTATCCGAGAAACGATCTGTCGGCTAGAATGAGGACTACGGTCCACCATTTTGGACTTTTGCCTTAGACCTTAGCAGAATGGACGAGGACAGAATGATTAAAAAATACGCAAGCCACTGTCCTCGAAAAAGATAACATTAGTATGACTAGGAGGAGCTAGGAATCTTCTCAAGGGGAGATAAATGAAGGACAAGACTGACTAGACGAGCGTAATTCCTGTAGAAAAAGAACCTTGAAGGTTCAGAGTACTAAAGAAGAGACAAAAACAGGAACTCTCACCGAAAGTCTGGTAATATGTGTAAAAAGCAAAACAAATCTCTCCTCTTGAGAGGCTGTCGACTGTACAATAAATGCTTTGATTTGTTCCCGAAGACGAAGAGTAAACCAAAGTGTATCCCTCTTACCTTCCTTAATTCAGTATACTTTTGTGACGTATAAACTTCGGCGTAGCCCTGAAAAAAGGCACACGGGAATCGACAGTTTCACAACTCTGATAAGCCAAAAACATATTTCAAGTTCACTAGTGCTATGTAAAAGGAGAGAGAGAGAGAGAGAGAGAGAGAGAAAGTAACAGCGATATTTTAGTTCAGTAGTACGAAAGAAAAATAACAGACATAATTATTGAAAACATCTCATTTATTCCTTAAAGCGAAAGAAACTCCAAATTCCAGCAAAATGTACGTGCGTGTTTCTTTTCAGGATAAATACTTTTTACATTTGTTTACATATAAAAAGGTTGGTCGATTGGTAGAGCCTCTGATACTAATGGCGCACGCAAAAAGTTAAGCAAGTTTGGGCGCGGTTAGTAGTTGGAAGGGATTCAATCGTTCGATGCTGTTAGCACACTCTCCCTCGATGAGTCTTTGGACTCCCTGGAGGTATCACATAATAATAATAATAAAGTAATAATGGCATATAAAATTTATTATTTCAAAAATAATAAATTTTAACTACAAAACATACTCTGAGTGGGCGAGATGCAGTGATGCTAGTAGTATTTATGGTACGCTAATTAAGCCAACAAAACTTCGCAAAGTGCAATGTTATTATATTCTAAAAGCAGGAAATTCAAATAAACACGAATATTCCAAAAATTCTGAGATTTACACTTCGTAAACATTAGGGACGCATCGATGACTACAGCATCTCTCTCTCTCTCTCTCAAAAGCACTTAAAAACAGTACAAAAGTTGGAAACAATTTATAATATTCAAACGCAACTATGCAAAATCAACTTAATTTATAATTAGCAGGATATGTCTATTTAAATACTTTTACTTGCCTGTGGGCTGAACATTATTTCTCCTGGTAGATTTCTCCTCGCTCGGCTCATGAGTGTTCCCATTCACCAAAGGCCATCGTTCTCCTTTCTCTCCTTCTTCAAGAATTGCTGCATATTCCACTTCATTGCCTCTCGTAACTCGTAAAGATCCCTGTTTTAATTTACCGGATAAGTCTGATGAAAGTGAATGCCAGGGAATATGGCTAAGAAAATTCAAACTACTTTGAACACTATCGTGAGCAAATGAACTCGCCATGTCTTTGGTCCTCCAACACATGAAAACACTTAAACACAGATACACATGGACACAAACACGCTCCTGCCGGCAGCACTGAGTGACGTTTAACAGTTGCAACCCAGTATGTTTAATCACTTCGTGTATACATCAAATTGATACTTCGGCGAGTGATGTCCGCACTTTTACACCCCTAGTCTATGGCCCCCGGGATTGCCCTTGTCACTGCTTTTGCAACAGACGCGATATGCTTTCTTCTTACTTACGGCGAGCCCTAATAAATGTCTGAAAACCAGACGGGACCGGATCATTGTTTTGGGGGACACAGTGTGCGCTCCTCGCACTAACCCAGTGACCTTGGTCACGTGATGAAGTCTGACCTAGCTGGCGAGCGTCCTCATTATTTGTGAGGTGAACTCTTTGAATCACTACTTATTGACCTGTTTCTTTTCCTTCCCCCCATTTTTTATAAACTTAAAAGTAACCCAGATATTGCATAACAAAAAAGTAACACAGAATATTTTTAATGAGAAGAAAAACTATGATTGTAAATTTAAATAGACACATCCGGAATTAATCGGCTATAAACGAACTGTTTAAAAAGAAGGGGGGGGGGGGGAATTATCTTTGCAAATTTCAACAGACACATCAGGAATTCATCAGTCCTAAACAAACTATTTGAGATGATCACTTCATGTGTATTGTTTGAATTTTCATACCTGCACCGAATGAACTATTAATTTGCATAGTGGAAACTAACCTAATTACATGTTAAATAATCATTATATTTTGGAATCTGAAGTGCCTATATATATATATATTTTTTTTTTAAAAGAAAGAAAAAAAAAACGATCTAATAAAGCATTCAGATGTTCCACAATATATTGCAACTTCAATTTCTCAACTTTTTTTTTTTTTTTTTTTTTTCATTTGGAAAATGACGCCTTTTTTGGTCATGAAGTGGAATGGCATCCTGCTACACTCAGGGGTGCGCCGCCATATGTGCAATGTGTCAATTTGGTATGATATTTAAAATATCATACCAAAGATTTGATATGATATTTTAAATAAGGTGAATTTTGTCAGCAAAATACTGCAGCCTTCATCTATGAATCTGCAACTTACTTTAGATGCTTTGAATGATCTAAATCAATTTTTAAATGATTATAGGTCTGATGAAACTTTCAAAAAAATTGTAGAAAGCTAAAATTAATTGCAGCAAAATTTGACGCAGAATCTGTATTTTGTAGTAGTAGACCACTAAGGCGTAAAAAGACAACACAATTTGATTACGAACATGAAAATGAAAATATAGTAGATCTTGAAATTTCATTTAAAGTATTTTTTTTCCTCTGCATAATAGATCAAATATTACAATCTTTGAAGGAAAGATTTCCTTTATTAAAAGAACATATGAATTCATTTCAGTTTTTGTATTTATTAAGTACTTCACGAATTAAAATTATTATTATTAAAAGTTACGACAAAAATTAACACATGAGAATCATTCAGACATTGACACAGACGATTTATGCGAAGAAATTTTACACTGTCAACCATTTATTTCTAATTTTAAAAACGATATCAGATAATATATCAAAAAATATCAGAAAATATATCAGATAATTCAGAATATTTATTCAAACGACTTAATCACAGTTTATCCAAACTTTACAATTGCTGTTCGGATTCTTTTGTCATTAATGGTATCTGTAGCATCTGCAGAACGGTCCTTTTCTAAACTTAAAATTATTAAAAAAATACTTGTGCTCCACAATGCTACAAGACAGACTTCCAAATCTTGCCATTATATCAATAGAGTCAGATATTTTGGATCAACTTGATATACATGATATTATTCGAGAATTTTCGTTAATAAAAACTAGAAAAGTTCAATTCCCTAAGTGATTTTTCTTTCTGTTTAAATATTTATTTAACTATTTCTTTACCCAATAATGTTTAATATGTTCCTATTTTATATACTTGTAAGTTACTATTATTTATTTACTTTTTTTTTCAAATTATTTTTGTTGTTTTTGTACCCTTCTTGTATGTTTATTGTTTTTTATACATTTTTTTTGTAATTTCTGCTTTTTGTTCAATAAACTTATAATTAATATATTTCGTATTTCATTTTAACTCACTGATACGTTTTTATAAAGTGATTTTTTATTGTGGGGAGGGGTATAGTTCGCCCACCGATTTGAGGTCCCTCGAAACTACTGCGCATGTCAGAAAAAGGCGAATCCATTCCGATAATAGGGTCTGTCTTCTGGGATGTAATAATAAACAAACTGAGTTTGTTTATTATTACAGGTCGGAAAATTTAGCTTTTCTTTTACGAACATTGCTGTTTTTAAAGTGTAACTATTTTGCTTGTATAACAATTGGAAAAATGTACGTAGAGTGTTAATACGTGCAAATACTGCGTTCTACATAAAACAATGTCACTTCGCTCCATGATAAGTTTCCTTTTATTCTGGGACTTTTTAAAACAAAATCCGATTTCATGAAGTATTTTCCTTAGTTTCTCTTTTCCAAGGAAAATTAATTTTTTCTTTAAGCACAGGAATCAATTTCGGAACAGTTGGCACTCTTTTCTCGAATACGTAAAATTCGTGAATAGTTCTTCTTATAACGTCTACATCAAAATCATTCAAAGTTACGGTTTCGATGGTTTTCTTTACTCTGTGGTTTTTTTTTTTTTAGGAGATTTAAATTTTGGCTTACCTTCAACTTTTGATTCCCTACGAATTCTTTTAACAGTCGACCCCGATACGCCCGCAATTGCACTTTTTATGGCTTGAAAAAGGGGAACAAGAAGACGGCCTTCTGACGATTCTTTTTCGCAGAATGTCAGCACATTATTCAATATTCTTTTGCAAGAGCTACTGAAACGTGTAACAATAGAACTTGTTGACTGTACTGGATCCATCATACAAATTAATAATAAAAAAATAATGCAAAAAGAGAACAAAAATCAAGCTAGTACTAGTGCAGCAACAGACAAGAAAGCACGTGGTTTCGCATGTTGGCGACCAATTCGTACATCCTTCATTTCTTTCTCCCCTTCAGCATGAATCGACTATTCTTGGCACAAATCCAAGAAGGGATCTAGAAATGGTGGGCGAACTATATAGGGGCGAGAACTAAAGTTTTGCACACAAGCGCAAGACACTAATGGCGCGCCCCTGGCTACACTGTTTTATCACTGCTTTTTGGAAGGAAAATGGGAATATATTTAAGAAAGGGGGGAAGGGGAAGCGAATGCAGCAAACCTAAATTAATTAAAAAACTATAACGCCTTCAAATAGCATTTATTTAATATATAATTAATATTTACAGAAAATTTATACATCGGCACTGCATTAAACATAAAATTATTATTACGTTGATTTGTAATATTCAAATTTAAAATATGAAAAGAGAAAAAAAACACGGGTATTCTAGTGTTATTTTAGTATTGAGATTATAGAATGGATGAACTATTTTGTAATTGCCTTATTTTAGTACTTCGTCTTTCGTTAAATACCCATATCTTAAAATACATTTATCAGTGATTTTTTTTTCACCTCCAAAGGTATATCAAGTTCGCCACTGACAGAATTTTTGGACGTTATTCTGTAAACTCAGTAGTCACATGAGAGAGCCCTAATTGATCATAATTATGCAAAGGAAAGATAGAGTTAAGTGCCATCAAGACTTTGGTCTCGATGCTTCTTATGCAAGCTCCACACACACAGTTCACGAGGATTCGAAACTGAAGATTGTTTTGAATGAGATATCATGTGTTTGACTGGAAATTTTCCAGATGTAATTAATGGAAGTTCTTGTTGTTTAAATGAAAGAGAGAGAGAGAGAGAATGAAGTTCACGTGACTATTTCTCATCGATATCACCTAAATTCAGAACAGCATATACTCTCGAAAGATATTTCTTCATTTATGTAGACGAAGGCCCGTCGTGTGCTATAGGTACACGACGTCCTTCGTATATATATATAAATAAGGCAATCATCAGAGTATGTTGACCTCACAGGGGCACATTTTGACCAATAATTCTTGCATATTTGGTTATTTAGATTTACTTTTTAAATGGGAATAGCATAAATACCTGTGAATTTTAAGTTATACAAAATATCCCTCTGATAGCACTTTACATCATACACAGTCACGTAAGTGTGAAGTCAACTGTTTTTCAAATTGGAGAAGTTTGGTTAAGAAAATACGAGTGGGAAAAATGTGCACAGGCTGGTTATTTCTATTTTTTAATGATAAAAATTATTAAGTAGGAATTTATCTGTTTTGCAATATTCCTACTTAAGTGCTTTAGTATAAATTAGCTATATACTGTATATTTTACGTTCACATTGGCAGTCATTGGTTTAATTGTAAATTCTAACTTATGCCTAGAAATCTGCAGAAATGATGCTATATTAAATCTCGCTTGTGCAAGGAAGGGGGGGGGGGTATAGTCACAGATTGCTGCAGTGCATATTATTCGAAACTTTGTATATTATTTTAACACCACTCTTGTGACAATGAGCCGCCATCATCAGAAAGAAATTGCCCATAGGAACGGCTATAAAAATATAGTCCTTTGTTTTAACCATAACCATGATATGAAGTGCGCTTTTAGAAAAAACCGATGTGGGAAGAATGAAGGTGAAAGAGAAAACATCAGATAACTCAGGTGTTCCGCTCTCGTGTTCTTAATCCTCATGCACGATTGATTTTTCTGAACTAATTTCTCTGGTTAGCTCCCCCCCCCCCCCCCACACACACACATGACTACAGTCGCAACTGTAAGTCTTCCATCTGAGGATCTGGCATTATGATACGAAAACTCGCAAGCACCTCCAGCATACAAAATCATATGAAATGCATACAAATATATATATATATATATATATATAATGGATTTAGGAATTTGATGTATAGAAAAAATGGGAGTGTAATATACACTGGGAGCGTTATGTGCAATGTACATCACACTGCCAGTCCGCCCAACCAGAGATGAATTTTTGTGTGTTAGTTGCAGCTAGACTGGCTGCTTTTTTCAGGAGGGGAAAAAAAAAAAAAAAAAATTGGCAGAAAATATCCTACTCCAGCTGAATGAAATTGGCTATCTCACCTTCCGTTGAAAAAAAAAAACCCATATGAAGATTCCTCACCTCATGACGAAAACTGAATGTAGATTATTTTCGTTAGGGCGCTTGTCATGTCGTTCTTTTAATTGCTTATTATTATTATTATTATTAAATTCCTCCGCTAAAAAAGAGCTCTAAGGAGGCCGCTTTATCTGTATTAATTACATAGTGAAGAGCAGTCGATGACGATGCACACAAACGAAAACTAGAACTGAACGAAAAAAGTTACTGATATGTACAAATAAATTTTCACTCAGACCGACGACATAAGCAGTTACAGTATTATTGACTAGACCATCTTGATGAGACAATGAGAACTGGCCTTTTTAAACTCCACTGAAGTTTTTATAGACAGGGTGGATCTTTTTAATGGAGGAGTTGCCTCATCAAAAAAAAAAAAAAAAAAAAGAAGCTGACTAATACAGATGGAGAGTTTCAGTAGCTCAGCTGGTTTCGGCCGAGCCGTTTGGCTGAAAAAAAAATGTGGGTTCGAATCCGGTCTATGATGCTAAGAACCTTTATCAGGCTTTTCAATTAAAGATGAGTTAGCTGGTCTTATACGGAGACGGAGGCTTTTCTTTCCTCGAGTTTTTCGTCCTTCAAAATGACAAACCAACCCCGTGAACTCACAGATCTAAAAAAAAACTCGTCCTCAGGGGATGCAGTAAATAAGTGGCAAGCCAACTGCATATATATATATATATATATGTGTGTGTGTGAAACAGCCATGGCACCCACCTTATCTGTACGACCTCTTTTCGTTGCGATGACTGCAGCAATCCTAAGGGCATACTTTCCACACGCGTACAATAGAAATCAATGGGAAATTTGGACCATTCTTCCTGTAGACATTTAATGAGTTCCCGGAATGTTGTGGGGAAGACGCCCCTTGACCCTAACCGATGCTCCAGTTCATCTCACAGATATCCAATAGGATTAAGATCAAGGCTCTGTAGAGGGTCAATCAAGTGTGGTGACGTTCGTGTCCATAACACCACGCAGTTACAACAGCCTAATGACACTGTAATTATCTTGTTGAAAGAGACAATGGTCAGTTATGTATAAACGCCACAAAGTAGGAAGCATTGCATTGTCCAGAATGTTTAGATACCTCTCGGAGTTGAATGTTCGTGGCACCACAAACAGAGGTCTGAGGCCAAACCAAGAAAAACAGGACCATATCATCACACCGCCACCTCCGAATTTCATACTCGGGATTATGCACTCTTGTAAGAGACATTTACCGGGCATCCCCCCCCCCCACACACACACCAGCTATATGCTCAGCAGAGGGTGTAGTGGAATTCGTCGCTCCATAACTCAGCTTTCCATATTTATATGTGTGTGAAAAAGTTTGAAAAAGACGTTGTGATACGATGCCATGTTTCAGTCCAATCTGTTCGGCAGATTATTCACAAATTGGGATCTCAGGTCAACAATCAGTGATATCATACTGAGATGGAAGCGCAGAGAGTCAACTGCAAGTGCTACCCACAGTCGACGACCCAACACACTCACCGAACGTGACAGTAAACAGTGGCGGACTGGCCAGGGTGTTAGATAGCCCGATGGCAAGTGGGCCCTGATGAAGTGGACCCCCATAAACATTAGACAATATGTTAAATATGTTAATGACCTTTTAGTAGCTTGAAAATATAATAGAAGTTCCAATATTATTACTGCATGCAACTAAAATTTACGTTGTATTACTATTTTAATAAAAAAAAAATTAATAAAATCATTTTTCGAGGATACTTTGTATTCAAGAATATAATAAATAACTCTGAAAAAATAATTCTGATTCGGGTTATGTGACGACGGTGCATACGTTATATAGGCTCGGATCTTTAATATTGCGACTGCGCAATAAAGCTTAGCTGGGAATCCCAGCCTGGGATGGTGACGTGCAGCCAGCGTCAACTTTGTAGCGAGTTATTGCATACATTGCAGAGACAGCAAATATTTTTCATTGCGTCGGCCTCAATTCGAGTATGCTTCGTCAGTTCTTCACCACGTGCTTGCAGTGTTTTATGTTTTATAAAAGATATGTATTTAATTAATATTTTTTATATACTGTGGCCCTATGCCCTTTAATTTAAATATAATGTATTTTCTTTCATTGTATAAAATTAGTATAAAAATACTAGATAGTAAATATATTTGAGCTGCAGTCTCAAATAATAATACTGTATATACGCATAATGTTTTTGAATTTATTTCATTATTTATTTATTTATTGAATAAATAAATATTGAATTACATTATTTATTGAATAATATCATTATTCAATAAATAATGATACCTTTTATTTATTCTACAGTTAAAATGACTGTAATTGCTAAAATTGTTGTTAATAATAGATGCATCGATAAAGCATATTTCCATTGATGTGCTCTTGTGGCATAATTGTAATTGTAGATGTTCATTTTTCCCAACGTGGATTATTTTTAATTAAGTTTTAATTTCAGGAATATTACCCCTACCAGCATGGAAAAGAAAAAGCATAAATCTGGATCACTGAAACGCAAAGAGCGACAAGAAGCAGAAAGGCAGGAATCAGCCAACCGATGCAGGTCTATTATAGATTTTATAATACCACAACCACCATCCACATCAATGTACACTTCAGCAACAAAAGATCAAGAAGCAAGAAACAATACTCCTGGTGATGATGCAATGACCTGTGAGTTACAAGAACAGGAAAGAGCTACTTTGAATGTAGAGACAAATACAATAGCATCCTTTACTCACCAACCCAGGCCCAGTACTTCTTTTGGCTTCATTGTTCCGGTATCTTTACTACCTGTAGTTGCACCATCTGAACGCATAACTTCAACTAGTTACATGGAATCAGATATACCTTCAGGCATATATGACTTGGTTTCTGAAGCACATCCTATAAATGAACCTACACAAGAAAATGAAAGATCAACTGCTGGAATCTTCCAATATCCATCAGGAGCAAACCTGAAACAGTTTTTTGCTGAACCTCTCTTTCAGGAATTATAGACATCATAAAGATGTTAGGCAAACAAGTCATTCCTTTTCAAGGTCACAGAAATGAATCGGCCTACACTCTGGATAATGAGGTTTTGAATCATGGCAGTTTTTTAGCTAGAGTGCAGTTGATGGCAAAATATGACTCCATTGTGGCAGCTCACGTTTCTGCAGTACAAAACAAGTCTACACAAAGAATCAAACGATTAGAACAACAAGGAAAGGCTCAAAGTAAAGGCCGAGGTGGACTTGTTACACGCCTGAGTAAAACAACTATTAACATGTTAAATCCAAATTATGGAGAATATGATAAAAGAAAGAATTAGTCGTGAATTAGAAATCGTGATTAGAAACGTATGACTGCCGTCACACGTTTCTAATCCTAACTAGCATTATTTTACTAGTTCTGAGTCGATTTTCTGAATTATAGGTTTCTGATTTTTAAGCCAGAATTCCAGAATAAAAAAGAAAAAAAAATGTACTTGCCTACGCTAAAAATAGACTAACTCCTGTAGAAAGTTTTTTACCTTGGGTACGCTAAACATTAAAGATACCAAGTAATTTTATAAACTTGGTTTTAATCCTTTTTTCCCAGGTAAGCAAACAGACAAGTAAGTGAAGTTTGCGCCTGAACATAGTTCAGGTCTGAGGCAACTCGTGGTAAAGGTGGAGTAAGCTCTGATCACTTTCCTTTAGCATCTCCCTTAATACCTTAATACAAAGCACATCCCCTTGCGGAGATGTATGATGCTATGCATTGAAGGAAAGGGCCACTACCCAGACAGGTTTCGACCTTTATTGCTTTGCATTAAGGGAGATACTAAGGGAAAGTGATCAGAGCTTACTCCACCTTTACCACGAGTTGCCTCAGACCTGAACTATGTTCAGGCGCAAACTTCACTTACTTGTCTGTTTGCTTACTTGGGAAAAAGGATTAAAACCAAGTTTATAAAATTACTTGGTATGTTTAACGTGATGGTGATGGCTCCAATTCTTGCTATGTGTTAATGATAATCTTCAACTCTAGGAATAAAAAAGAAAAGTGTGGATGATCTTGTCCCACGCTGAAAAGATTCCCGAGATTGTTGCAACTGATTTTCTGTAAGAATTCTCGAAATGAATTTTGCTGATACCTAGCAATCCTCCAAAAATCAGTTAAAAAATTTGCTGATGCACTATATTCCCAATTCATTGAGATTTTTTCCTATACGAGCTTTAATTGCCACATCGTGGATCTTCTTTAATCTTCTATACCACGCTGAGACCTTGAAATCCATGAACACAATTATTCAGAACAAATATTCAGAAAAATTAGTCATCGTCACACGTTTTTTTTTCATGCGAAATGTAATGAGAAAACATTGTTCTTCTAAACCTACCACGCTGAAAATCATGCCCACTATTAAATCTGTCATGTCTTCCACAATGCCAAAACGCACGACAATTTGTTGGAGGCTGACAGGAATGAGCGATCATACAACGGTGACTCATGCGTAATACAATGATAGGTAGTTTCATAATCCTTTTAAGAAAAGATTATGAAGTGTAGCAAACGATTGAGAACTCGATCACATATTATATGCATTTAGACGCACTACGTGAAATAAGTATTAGGACAGCACTGTATTTCCTAAATACCTCAACAGTATATGCCTTGATTTGGATCTTTCTTCCTTGACCATGACACCAGTTCATGTACTGTTGTTGGAGGCTCTAGTCTACACTCGACATTTACCTCAAAGTGCTTCAGTAGGTAGAGATCGGAACTCCATCCAAGGATGGTATATTCCCAATTTCTGTGCAATCCATCACATTTTTCCACATCAGTTTCATCAGATTATATCTCAATAGTATCTGTAGTATGAAATAGTGGACTATCGTGTGAGAAGAGACATGGATCTGTTCCAGAAAACTGCCACAATCTAGAAAGGTCTGCGTTACTCAGAGGTATTGCATATCACAGTTCACCCACTGTTTAGCTAATTTAATTCAGAATTTATAATTATTTATTCCCTCCAAATACCTATTAATTGAACTAAGCTACTGATATATTCATTTGAATTTATTCGAACCCAACAGAATATTTGAATATTCTGTTAGATCATCGAACGATATTTGATTCCCCCCCCCAAAAAAAAAAATTCTGAATAAATTATCATGGAGGTTAAGAAATCATTTTAAAAATGTTTAATGTACACTTCTATTTTTTTTGTGGTAGACAGTTTTGTCCTTACATGCTATTTGTCTGTTATCTGTAGTTGGTCGATGACCTATACTGACTTCGATATTTTTTAATTTATTTATTGGTACACAGTTTTTTTGGCAATGTAGGAAACTGCCTCATTTATGATTTTAAGCAAAATATACAATAATTTGAGTTGCTTGTTTTCTGTCTAAGAATATTCTGTATCGATAGCAGATGTCCGTTCAAAGTCGAACTTCATGTTTCTGTAAATGACCCTCAGTTGATAAAAATTTCCAAACGGAGTTTGAGACGTACCAAAATTCATATATCACTAAACGTTTACTGTAATGTTAACCGAATCTACCTGTATACATACCTTTTTTCTTTCTCAATTCTGATGTCCCCCCCCCTTCCACAAAAAAAAAAAAACTTAATAGCTTTGCAAGGTTTTGTTAAATGCCGCTGCAAATAAACTGAATGGATAACATATTAGGGGGGGGGGTCTGATAGGAGAGATTAGCTATCTGATAGATATTAGTAAGTTTTCATAAATAGCAATCAAAGGGGGGTAATGATTAGTATGTTGTAAGGTTCTGTTCCTGAACTATTACTGACTGGCATATATTAATGATATTGGGAATGGTGTGAAAAAAGATATTCGATTGCTTGTGCATAATACAAAGTTCTCGTGACCCTCTCTTATAAAGATTTGAATAGACTATGAAGACTTCATTTGTGGAGTTGTGCTGCAGTTCTGAAGATACGGGAACAATAGTGAATAAGGAACCGAAATTGAGGGATAATATGATAATGATGAAGTTATTATTTCACTAAAGCCTTCTAAACTACATTTGGACTATTGTTGTGTTCAGATTTAGCTACTTATTTTGCAGGGCGATATGAAATTCTGGTGCTCCCATCATTCGGATTCATAGAGACTGTACGTAGAGTGAAAGGGGGAGAAAGAGGAGGACAAGAATTTCTCCATAGAAATTGCTTAAAGGATTCGGTTAGCAAAGAATTCAGAAGCAGACTTTTCAATTTTCATTTTCATTTCAATAAAGTCTGAAAGGGATAGGTAGGTAGGTCAGAGACCAAAGAATGAGTTTAAGGATTAATGTATGAGAGAAACTTCATAGGTCCTGTCTGAAAATGAAAATCACAGCATGTTCACTGAACTTTGACCAATTTACTTTTAAGTATAAAGCAGACGCTGCATCAAACAAATATTGACGATAAAGATAACTATAAAGATAATAATAATAAAAAAACAAAGAAAATATATCTGTTTAATAAAATATTTTTATATCAGTGCCACTCACACAAAACACAATGCATGCGAGAAGTTTCAGAACCTACAGCAAAATTAGTACTACGCGAGTGTACAGATGCTCAGGGATATTTTTTTTTCTTTCCCTATACGTTTAAGTGATGTAACCTTGTTATACATTATGTTAAAATAAGTATTGGTACTCCTGTTTTAGGATGAAATATATTTATATGTATATTCATGTTGTAACGCCTGGTCTATATTTTACATAAGACAGGCAAACAAATATACTTCTAGAATCGACTGTACCCCTGTTTACTATCAGTGGCACGTGAAAAAAAAACTTGAGAACTTGGAAAGAGCCGTTATAAGATTCTATAATCATGACCCTATTCGTTCGTGACGGGCAACAATTGCAACCGGCGGAAATGCGAGGATGCCAGAAAGGTGATACGAAAATCTAAGCAGTTCCATGTAGAAACGATCAACTGGGAATTCAAAGAGCTTGCAGTGATTTGGGTTAGAGTAGTTGAATTCTATGGAATGGCAGCTGCATATCCTTGGTTTCTTTGGAAGGGGAATTGTACATAAACCAATCATCAACCATGGCAATCAACAGGGCAGACAAGACAGTTGGAAGTTCGTAGTATATAGCGAGGACAATACACCCTTTTCCGATCAAATGGGAGAATTTTTTTGTGTGTGTGTGTGTGACGGATGGACCTTGGGGAACGTTTTATGCATAACTGTGAAGTTTTGTGGAGGAAGCATAATGGTCAAGAGGAGATGTGCTGCAGTTCCTATAGTACGTTCCTATCCTATTAGTGGTCCTAGAGGCACTTAAGCGCCCACGCCCTTTCCACGTATTCTTGGACTACGCAACCGTAACTTGAGGATAAGGTGTTTAGCCCTATACCTCCGTAGTAGTACGTTCACATCTGTTATATATATATATATATATATATATATATATATATATATATATATATACACACATACTATTTTACATATGTGAATATTTCTGGTTGCAGCGCCCTAATTTCTGCACGATGTTCTCCTTCAGCTGTTGGATTGTCTAGGGATTGTTAACATACACCTGATCCGTCAGGTAACCCCATAGGAAGAAGCCGAGAATCGTCAGATCTGGAGAACGCTGAAATCGAATGCCGAATTTCAAAAAAAAATTGCACCATTTTTGTTCGTTGTTGAGTTGTGAACTTTCCACGATTAATTTCCCAAATGTTCCTTAGAATACCTGAAAAAAAAAAAAATAAAATAAAATAAAATAATAATAATAAAAATAATAAATTATTCACGTATTAAACTCCGTGACTTATGGGCCACCCTGTATATACAGTACGTATTTAAATAGGCTGCATATATTATCAAATGCATATAAAGTTATTTTTAATTTTTTAAAAAATGAGCCTAAAATTTAACCGTTAACCGACCCAATCATTGGGTCGATTCGATGCATAAATACTTGACGCTAGGCATAATGAAATGGGTCTGCAAGCAATTCACATCAAACTGAGTTAAATGTGAATAATTACAAATAAAACCGAAAGAGATTTTTTTTTCGAATCAAGCGTAATTTGATTACTTCGCATCAAGCTAAAGAGAACCCCAATCCGCTCTACCTTTTTGTATTTATGAACGTTTCCTTGATTTTACATCCATAATTCTAGAAGAAATAAACCAAAACGAATGTCTTTAAAATAGTGTGCTCTAGATCGTGAACGTAGACAAATTAAAATTTTCTCGGATACTAATATTTCGTAATATTGGTTGGGCTGTTTTGAATTAAAGAGGTGGGGGAGAGAGAGAGAGAGCGTATTATGTATATGAACTGCATTTATGTTCTTCTGCTCGATTTACTTGCTTTGCAGGATGTAAAACCCAAATATCAGGGAGGAAAGTCCTTCAGCCTCCGTATGAGACCTATAATTTCGCCTTCAGTAAAGGCTTGGTTCTTCGCGTCCTAGACGTGATTTGAACCTAGGTCTTTCCAACCAAAGAGGATCGTTGTTATCAAGTAAGCTATGAAATATTGGTATCCACTGGCGGTTGGATTAAAGTGGAATTACCGATTAGGTCGGTACACCAGGTTGCCCATCGATTATTTTATACATAATAAGCGGGTGCACTATACTACTCTAATTAAAAATGTGACAAAGCATTATATGCCTAACTGGAATTGTGTACAACATCCGTGCAAAAAAAAAAAAAAACTTTATATCAAGTTAAGACAATCGGGGGAAAAACTAAAGCAATCTGATTGTATTAATCTTTCGAAAGCTAAAATTCTAGAAATGGAATAACTAGACTGGGGCTAGTTATTCCTGATAATTTTTCCCGGTATTCAAATACCGACATTGATACAGAAACAGTATCAAAAAACTTCATGATTTATTCACATAAAGTTTATAAAATCGACAAAAATAAATCACTAATATTACTGAATTTGCAACTGAGGGATTGTTATACATAATACAAAAGGTAATGAAAACTTGAAAACATCATAAAACTCAGATCTGGTTTAGTATACACTTTGTTGCAGACAAAAGAAAAAGTAAATATTTAATTGTAATGAATACTTTCAGAGATCGTTTATTACAAACATCTAAAATATTTTTTGTTGATATCAGAAAAGGACTGATCTCGAGAGGTTTCAGAGATTACCCAAATCGCCATTAACAATTTAAAAAAAAAATGGCACTGGATTACAACAGTCTTCGAAAAACGGTAAATGAAATAGGCCAACATAAATCAGAAGGTAAAAGATTTAGTCTGACTTTGATGAGTGGACATCAGTAAGCAACTGACTATATTTAATTATAAATGTTAACTCGGCTGGGGGAATTTTGTGAAATATTGGACTAGTGCTTGTGTACGACAGTAAGTCAGCAGAGAATTGCTTAGAGCATGTAGAGAGAAAAATAGTAGAATAAGGTCTCTAACTTTTATTGCGTAGCAATTGATAGCTTATCAGTTATGACCAAATATGATAAACCATAGTACCAAAAAATACGCCTGTTACTTAAGCAGTAACAGACGTACTTTATAAGTTAATAATAAATGAAGAAAAATCTGAATTTAATAAGTTTGTAGAATCTGAACGAGAAATGACGATAATGATGATAATGAGGGTGATGTAATTATAGAGAACAGTTGTACAGGTACTGTTCCTCTTGATCTGAATCACAATCGTTTATCTCCTCTTGTAATAAAAATAAGAAAAGTAGTTGGAATTTTTAGAAACTAATCAACCAAAAATGATAGATATCTACAAAAGAATATTGTAGCAGAGATTCCAATGAGTCTTGCAATTAGATTCTAAGACTCATTGGAACAGTTTACTGTCCATAGTCGAAAGATTTTTTTTTTATTTGAGATATTGTGCGCAGAAAGCTTTAACTGATTTAGATTCAAGTATTAACTTCTGTGAGGATAAACCATTTATTATCTGGTGTAGATATAAAAAATATCTACACCAATACCTATAAAGTTAGAGGTAGATGCGCTATGCCACAAAGAAGCAAATCTTTAACTTTGGATGTTGCCATGAAATTTATTATGGAAACTCTTGGCAATCAAAATTCTGAAATAGCTAGAGAACTGCACAGCATTCAAACTTCATATTTCACTGGGGCGTACAAATTTATCACTGTATCTTCGGCACGGTTTTTTGCAAAGCGGGACACAAGACGATAAAGAATTATTTTCAAACTCAGGAAAGAAATTATCAGTAAAGATCCTACAGTGAAAATTATATTTCGTTTAATAAAACGCCTTCTCTTCAGCAAGTGATGAACAAAATTCAACCTTAGAAGACCAAGACGGAATAGAACATCAGTGATCTGCAAATTCATTCCAAAATACGAAATTTCTTAACTTTAATGAGATACAATCATTAAAAGATAAACTTCAGTTGGCAATTAATGAAAAATTTTTAGCGGTCTTTGATTTCCCAAAAAATTTCAAAAGTCTAGAAAATATGGTTAGAAAGTAAATAGGATTTTTTTGAAGATGGCAGAATAAAGGGAGGGGGGGGGTAAACCTGCGCCTCGTGTACAATTATTCCAGTACAACAGCACCATTCAACACAGAATCCTTAAAGAGCGTTTTCTGACGCTAATCAAAAATGTAACAAACATTAGACCGTTTTAACGATAACACTAAGTGACTGCTTTGATTCTTAAGCACTCACTTTATTCGGACAGGTAGTTTGAACGCTTAAACACAACTCAAATTTGTAATATCAATATAAATTTTTTATTTTTAGAATAATTTCATTTTAAATAATTTTTTAGAATAATTTCATTTTAAATAATTTTTGAGAATATTTATTATTGTAATAAAAGCTTGATTTAAAATGAAATCAAGTAATTACTTGTTTTTTCTTTACATTCTTGCACCTGATGATCATCAAAATTTATTGAGAAAAAAAAAAATTTGGAATAACGGTATTAATACTCGCATCTCGGTTTCATAAATTAAAAATACCGTTATTAAGATTTTGACCAGTATTGTGTGCCCTAGAACTTGTGCTTACGTTCAGCACCAACTGCCTCAGTATGCACTGCTAGAAAATACTCTATTCCAAATGATTACATATTAGACTGTTATAACCAGAAGACTATTATATTTTCTACGAGAGAGAGAGAGAGAGAGAGAGAGAGAGAAGAGATATCGTTCGTGAATGAATTTATGCTACAGTGAATGCTTGTTATTAATACATAATGTACAAAGTGGATAACAGACTTTTGATCAAACGGTAACATACTAACTCCAAGAATTTTAATTATCAAAAAGGAGAAACAATAAATAAACTACGTAGTTTGCAAAGATGTTCACTTTTTTTCCTTTCTTTAATATCATTTCTTTCTCATATAATCCCCCCCCCCACTAGTTTGCACTAAAATCGTTTTATTAGCAACTTTGGAATGTTTACGTATTACATCAGATGTAATTCGATACCACTCATTCCCTGAGTGAGCGCAGATACATATACATATACACAAATTCTAGAAGGAAAACGACGCAATTTGGGGCAAGCGATAGAAAGCTTCTGCTCAACTTGTGATGTTCCTCAGTGCATATTGAAGATTTTAATATTTGCACCAACATGTGAAGCATTCATGAGAAGAGTATCATAGAATAAGCAACCAGTGAAGGGGAAAATACAATGCCACTGTAATTATTTTTCTGGTCTATCTTTGTAGCAGGGAATGCTAATAGCGACGCGCGCGCGCTATTAGCATTTTTTCATACCAGGGTAAACCATGACGGTCTTGGGATTCCTTTGCTGCGTTTATCCAGATTAAGAAACTTTCCACAATTCTTCATTTCAGAATTTTCTCGCCTTGATCTGAATCAAGGCGAGAATCAATGCTTTGCCGACTCGAGCTTGTCACAGCATAGAAACTAGTTCGTGTTGAGCAGTGTTGTCGCACACATGGAGTACGTGTCTAATAATACAATGAAATATTGAGGGTTATTGAAAATAACCCTCAATATTTGTGAACTTTATTTGTGAACTTATGATTATAAGTTCACAAATAAAGGTTGGCTAACACTCGTAGCACCTCGCTATCGGAGTAAGATCAGAGGAGGACTAACATTGTGCAAAGAGAGGAGATAAATTAGTTATTATCGACATATAACACGTTGTTGGTGTTGAGAGACCATTCACGATTCTCCGTCATGAGAAAGTTGACTACTGTGCTGAAAACCAAGACTTGGTGCATCTATTTCAAGAAGAACACCACATTGTACCAAAATTTACCCACGGAATTTATAGCAACTTACTAACCTTTGTCCTCCCTCTTGAGCTGATTTCATTGTGTTCTTTGCATGCTTTGCAGTAAAGATTGGCGGAGTGAACTCACTAGAGAATGACTTCTCGGTTCTCTAGATAAGTTGGATAGTACAGGATATTGTTGGGACTTAGAACTGTTCTAGTCCTACATATGGGACCCATAATATGTAGTACTGATTTCAGCACCAAGGTAGAAAAATAAAAATAAAAAATAAAATGAAATTTACAACTATTCGGATTCACATAAAAATAAAGAAATGTTGCGCCTTTCATAATTTGTAGTGGGCAGTTGCATATGTATACTGGCTTTCACGTAGTATTGATCTACTATTCACCAGATAAATGTTCCTATTTCTTCTACATTTTATCAAGCATAGAGATTTGACTCTTCTGGCTTCAGTCTTTCCACCTTATAGTTGGTCTCTCTCTCTCTCTGGTCTATATTTATACGTTTTTTTCAATACTCGATATCCATCCATTGTATATAAATGCTCTTTCCATTTATGTATGGATTCCTTGATATCTAATTCACTTTTGAAATCTCAATATTTTTATATGACATAATTTTGTACATCCTTTAATTGCGTTTAAATGGCTCATTTCGGCTGCCTGTATTTTAATATGAGCTTTTCTTTTTAACTGCCCATATTTCTAATCCATATAACAAGAGAGGGAACGACTGTTTAGAAAATTAAAGCTCAGTTATCCGTTTTATTTTTCTATTCAATGTCATTTTATTTTTTTCTACAAAATTTTCTATGTTGATGTCATTAATACACAGAAATAAACAGGTTACTCTGTTAAGAAATATAAAAATATATTTTTATGTTTCTTAAAATCTTAAGCCAATTACTGTAGCGAGTCATCACTACTCTTATTATAAGAATCAAGTCAGCACAAATTCGACTTACTGTAACTCTAGTTCCAGGATGAATATTTTTGATTCTCCACTTTTAATCGACACAAGTGTTGATTCAACAGGACAAAGCTTGCAAAATCTGAAGCGTCAGTCCAAAGAACCAGACCATTTGAAAGTAGCAAACAACAACAACAACAAACAAGCAAAAAATAAAAAAAATCCAGCATTTTTTTTTTACATTCTTCCTCCTTCACCTCTACAGGCACACCGTTCAACCTTATCTTACCTTACCGTAACAAATTTAAGACAGTCCTTTCTTATGCTAATTCAAGCACAATCACCTCTATTTTGGCACAATCGGGTCAAAATAGAGGTGAGATTGTAAAGGGTGGACCAGAAACTCCGCAACCGCTACAACTTGTATTATTTTACAGATTTCATCCAATTAGTTGTCAACTAGTTTGCTTATTTCCTCTATAAAATAAGTAATATCTCATGTCAGCCAAGTAGCAGTTTCTAAACTGCAACCAAATTATTTCTGATTTCACTTTCTGAAATATGAGAGATGCTTTTAAGAGGATCGTAGTTATGTTATTGCAGATACGAAATTAGCTTTCAAGATCTTCAAAACCGTCTTCGTTGATTTTTGTTTAATGGTCTCGAGGACATAGAAAACAGATGGCCTTTCAAAATTAGAGAAAATCTGATAAAGAAACAAATAAAATAAAATAAAATAGAATAAAATAAAGGTCTAGAGATCATGTTTGGTCTCTAGTAAGCAGTCCGAGATTATTCTAACTCAGTTCACATTGAGATATAAATATACACAATAGATTTTTGCACAATATCGACAAAGAGAAAGATCAAATTGGAATAGTCTGAGTGTGAATAAACTCAGACTATTCAAACCTATAAGAAGTATAGGAGGGAGAACCTTGTGTAACGTGTCGGTTGCATCATACCATAGCGGTATTAGTCGTAATATGATATATGTCTCAACTGCTATCCCTACCCTCCCCGTTCCCAACATCTCTAGCACTTGACTTATTCAACCTCGAGTTGTTTTTGAAGTTGGTTTCCCTCCAATGCTTCAGACTTTTTCCAAAAAAAAAAAAAAAAGCTTCGAACATGCTTTTTCCTTCCTGAATGATGTAATAATTTTTTAAAGCTTAATACAAGCACTTTACTATGTTGTAATTTAATTTCTATCTCTATGTCGAAGTATTTCTTGAATTGGGGTGTCAGAATTAATGTAGAACTATGCAGCGAATGTTGACTGTGCGTATTCACCTGTCATTTTGTTTTTTTCAGGAGAAGAAAAAAAACTTTCTGGGAGGGCAAAAAACACAGATCCTCTTCCACTTCCATATGAGAACTACAGATTCGGTTTCAAACTAAAATGAATAAATAAAAACCTTGCGCTATTAACGACATTCGAACCTTTCAAGTAGGGGATTTACTGTTCTTTCAGCTGCGCCAAGTACGTATTAATAGGTTTTAGTATTAGTGTATTGCGTATAAGATGCCAAGCGTATGAGCTACTGTATGCCATCTGAACAGCAAGAAGGTCATTAACAGTTTAGTTTCATTCTAAGTGTTAAAAGAATTGGTAACTGAACAATTCATTTAATGTATCTCATTGTACAACAATCTTCGTTAGATATGTTAATTTTTTGTGTACCATCAACAAGCTAACAGATATTTGAGTAGCGAAACTTGGTTATATTTTTATTAGTTTTTCTTTATTACGACAATAAGCCCGTTCTTTATTTTTATTTATTTATTTGAAATTTTCAGTTCTGTTGTAAACATATACCGAGAATGCCAAATGGTTTTGACATAAAACATGCTTATAACGTACTGGAAACGTTTTCTAAAGACTAAAATGTATTATGCTGTACAAGTACTTTGCTACCATGCATTCGTCAAGCACAAAACTGAGGAGGCTTCTGTCTGATTTTAAAGACACGTCCGGAAAAAGTGAACAGTTATTTAGATTAAGAATAAAGTACTTCTTAATAGTTTTCCTTATCCTACATAACATAGAAATAAAAGTGAGGGAGGACTCGTCCAAAATATAGACTGGAGAATCTAGACTTCGAACTTGTTTTCATAATTACAAGACATAGCACAGGTTTGTATGGACCTCGTGTCTTCCGCCCCGCAGTGGCTGTAGCGGTAGGAATAAGACCATATTTCTTAACGGAACAATAACATCTCAAGTCAATACAATGGATCTGTTTTTTAGACAAAGTCGATATCCTGTTCACTAATATCTGAATGTATGCTGCAAACTGAAAAGTGCTCCAAAAGCTTTACAACAAATTAATAATAACTGGAATTTTGCAGAATTTTATGTGGTCCTAATATACCGTATTTAAGAAAACACCAATTGACCTAATGGATTATTGGGGTACAAATAGTGGCTACCGGTGAAAATTTTAAGTGGGGCGCTGCATATACAAAATAAAATAAAAAATAAATAAAAAATTAAAATTCCTTTTTTTCCTAATCAGTAACCAATTTATTAATAAATAAATTTACATATTAAAAAATTGCTTTATTGAAAATATTTCACCCTCACCACGAACAAATACCAATAATAAAAGTTTCGTATCTCACAGAAATAACGCGTGCAAGCATATGATACACTGCCCAAATGAGCAGTGTCGGAATCACTTGTGGCGCGATAATTCTCACGCTGCGTTAGATCGTAGTCTATTTGTTTCGTGCAACGATAATTGAAAAAAAATAATTATTTTCATATTTTCAACAGTGACACTCATTATAATTCAGCCTTGTATCTATAATAAATAAATAATTATGTTATTTTAACAAAATAAAATAATATTTACAAAAAATAGTTCATCACGAACCCGCACCAATAATAAAAGTTTCGTATCTCACAGAAATAACGAGCGTATGGATACAATACACTGTCCAAACGAGCAGTGTCGGAATCACTTGTAGCGTGCAATGAGAAGCGCGAACGAACATCGGCGAGGCTAGCTGCAATTGGCCTAACGTAATAATTCTGACACTACGTTAGATGGCAGTGCATTTGTTTCGTAATCTAAAGCGTTAATCGAAAAATTCCAATTATTAACTATTCAACAAATGTCAAAACATAAGCTGTAACCTTTAACATGTATTGCATTTATATAATGTTGTAAGCGTTGTTATTATTTATAAACACAAACAAAATTTAATTTTTTCATTTTTTCCTTGGGGGTACTGCAGTGTCGCGGTGCTTATGTACGAGCTGCCACTGAGTACAAACAAACAGAAGTTGGCCAACTGTAAACATAGGTTTATTTTCTGCCTATATGTAATATCTTTATCTTTGCTCTTCTATCTTTATTCTATTCCTAATTCTTTACAGCTTTACTCTAATGCGCTTTTTCTCTCATAACCTTTTTCACTTACCCTACTGCGTTTTATGTTTGTCCACCTTCCGTATTTATTACCGTATGCTAATGAACATTAAAAATTTATTTGTAAGACTGCCCCATCAGTATATCAAAATTTCGGCATAAGACTCTCTCTCTCTCTCTCTCTCTCTCTCTCTCGAGTGAAATTTCCCTCAACAAAGTTTACATAAACAGTCGTGGTTCGTAAGTAACTAAACTGCGCTTTTATTGCTTTAATTGTTTCCCGCTCACAAGTCTGTTTTATTTAGGAACAGTGCGGTTGTAAAATAGGATCAGGCAACACTCTTTTAACAAATAATTAAACACGTTTATTTACATTAAATTGAAATATACATGAATCAAGAGAGGGAGATTGCTTTCTCTACCCATCTATAAAATCTTTAGCATAAGATTAAAACCCTTTCACTTCAACACTAAATAATCTCTTTAACTCAAAAACTTATTTACTCTCTGCTTACAAATTCAACTTATTAACCTTCTAGTTTACTCGCAAAGAGGTTAGCTAACTCCCTGTTAAGTTATTTTTACAGATTTTGTATCAACTTCTAACATGCCAATTTACTCTCTTATGGACACTTCTAATCACTAATAAACCAACTCTTAACAGTTCATATACAATATATCTCCTAGATTATAAGAGAACATATACAAAAGGATGTGACTTACAGGGGCTCTGTATCATACATTCAGTTAAGAGTCTTTTACTAAAGTTTTTATGGCTTTTTTTTACCTCTCGAGTCATAGGCTTCCTTCAGGAGTATCTTGCTTCAGCGGTATCACGTCGCAGGCTTATGGACTACAATCTGCAGAACTTGAATAGCACATATAAAAGGTTTCAGCATACGGACAATTCTCCTCTGGATCCTACTTCGGGAACTTCTGCTTCTAATTGCCGATGACTGCAACTGCCGCTGACTGGCTCTAGCTCTTCTCGGTAACAGCGATTCACCTTTGCTCTTTAGGCACTTGGATCTCGGCTCTCCTCTTTGTAACTGGGACCTTGCATGGTTCTTTGTCGCCACTGCTCTGATTCGGACTCCGCATATAGTCTCAGCTCGCTTCCGCTCTGGTTCCAACTGCCTCTAGTTCCGATTTCTGATGACTTTCTCTCTCTCTCTCTCTCTCTCTCACGTCTGGAAGTTCCTTATGCTCGGCTCAGTCCCCTTTTATTTTGCGATCTTGGTGCCTTGTACTAAGGGTAGTAAACCCAGAAGAATTCGGCATTACTCTTTCATCTCCTTTTTAGTTTAACAAGCTCTTTGTTCTCCTCCGTGTAATCTTTTGATCATATTTTTGCCGGGCGCGGAAATTTGTCTCTAAAACTAGCGGACCTCTTTGATACTTTGCTTCTCCTTTCGGGCCTCGGAAACTTCTCTAAACCTAGCAGCACTCTTGGATACTAACTTTAAAGGTGTTAGTGCAGAGCTTGTAGGCAACTCTTATATACAAAACTAGTAAACAACTTTCCTGCGCTCTTACACATAACTATATACAAATTCCCCGGTGGGAAAGCATTGCCTTTGTTTTTGCCTTTAAAACAGTAAATACATTCACTTCCCACAGGATTAACTACATCAATATTTTGCAAAATATACATAAAAACAAACAAGGTTATTTACAGTTCTCATGGGACTTGATCTATGTAAAAATTCGATGTAAAGCGCTTTGGTATTTTTAAGCTACATCGAGATTTTACACAACTCTATCTGCGTTTTACAATCTTATAAAGACGTTGATTCTGTCGTTTTATCTCCTTGTTATGCTAACGTTTATTATTATTATTATTATTATTATTATTATTATTATTATTATTATTATTATTATTATTATTATTATTATTATTATTATCAAAAACTTTGACAACTACCTAACTACCTGTGAGCTTTTATGACCTGATCTTGAGTTGCATTATATTAATTTATTGCAATTAACATTTCAAATTGACAGGCTGAGTTATGTTGATTAAAGATAGTATTCCGCCGGAATTACAACGTTGGATTTTTGGCGTTAATGTCGATTCTTGTAATAAGAGTAGTCAGTGACTTGATAGAGTACTTGGTTTGACCCTGCCGAGTCCCCCAAATACACTACTACCCACGCATCCACACACACACACAGCCACGCACCCTAGTAGATATCTGAATGAAACATTTCTAGCCTAACTCAATCGAGCCCAATCTTTACTATAAATAGACTTTTTTTTTCGGTTTGTTGCATTACATTCAAATGATTTCGGTTGAATGCAATTCAACAAAATTATATTCACAAATTATCAGTTTGGAACAAAAAAATATGAGAAACCAGTGATATATTCAGAATTTATATTTCGGGGAGAGAGTCTGCAGCTTAAGTTCTGTCAAAATAGCAACAAATAAAATATATTTTCATATGTGGATTATAAATCAAATATAGAATTTAATATTTTTTAGCAGTGAAAAGTCATTGTTTCTATATGTACTCAAAACTTGATTTGGAAATATACAGTATATATATATATATAATAATAATAATAAATGGATAACATCTGAAATTTTAGAAAAAAATAAAAATAAAAAATAAAAATAAACAGACATACCACAGAAGAAAACAAGAAGAAATACAAAGAACTCAAAAACGAAATTGATAAACTCTGTAGACAGGCTAAAGAAAACTGACTAAACAAGAAAGTAGAAAAATGCAATGAGGCATATAAGCACCATAACTCAAAAACATTACATAACACAATTAAAGAGATTACAAAAAAACTTTTCACCACTACCTCTAACAATGATCAACCATCAGGGAGAGGAAACAGGAAATCCAAATGCAATAAAAGCAATATGGATGGAACACTCTACCAAGAAATTTTTAAGAATAAAAGCAATAACTACGTAATAAAAAATCTCCACACTAACTCAAGACATGACGCCTTAACGATCCTTTCATCGGAAGTGGAGAGTGCTCTAAAGCAAATGAAACCTGACAAAGCACCAGGGATAGATCAAATTCCATCAGCACTCTGGACAGAAGGAAAGCAAACAACTTTAAAATTCCTTACCACAATTTTCAACAAAATCATTAAATCACGAGAAATACCAGAAGATTGGAGAACAGGAATTATCATACCAATTTACAAGAAAGGTGATAAGAAAAACTATAAAAATTACAGACCAATCACATTACTCAGCTATGCTTACAAAATATTTACAAGAGTCTTACAGAACAGAATAAAGAGCACATATGAGATCATTCTTAATGAAGAACAGGCAGGCTTCAGAAAGAATCGCTCCACATTGGATCAGATCTTCATAATACAAAGACTAGCAGAATTATATTGGGAATGTAACAAAAATATCTATTTAAGTTAAGGTATATCTATTTAAGTTAAGGACTGGTGAGTTGCCCCAGTGTTGCACTACCAAATGGACTATGTTTTGCACTATCCAGGTATTTGCTTACGCTTGGACTCGCCGAACTTTATATAGTTTCTATATTCGGCTATGAAACAATATGGGATGTAATATCCCTTAACTTAAATAAGTTCACGTCGCCGAATTGAAGCCTTTGGCTCTTCATATAATTAGTAAAAATATCTATTACTGTTTTATAGATTTTCAACAGGCATTCGACTCAATAAACAGAGTAACCTTATTAAGAATATTAAAACAGAAACAAATCGATGAAGATACCATAAACTTCTTAGAAAAATATTATAGCCACACAGAAGCAATAATTAAATTCAATAGTATAACAACACATAAAATAAACATCAATAAAGGAGTAGCCCAAGGATGTCCTATTTCCCCCATACCTTTTTAAAATCTACCTAGAGGATATGATTAACCAAGCCTTCGAAGGAGAAAAAGGGGTTAACCTAAATGGTTATAACCTTGAAAAACTTAAAATACGCAGATGACATTGTAATGATAGCAGACACAAAAGAAAAAATGGTGAACCTAATAACCAAACTAAACAATACGGCTAAAGAATACAGCATGACCAGAAATACAAACGAAACAAAAATCTTGATAATTGGAAAAAACGAAGAAAAACTAAACTTCTCCTTGAATGGATCAACAATTGAACAGGTAAAACAATTCAACTATTTAGGAACAGTAATAACAGAACACTTAGATACCATGATACTATTAAACATAGAATATCGACGGCATGATCATCATTTAATAAGCTAGGTAAAAATCTCCAAACTTCATAAATAAAATTATATAATGCAATTATAATACATACTGTGCTATATGCTTCAAAAACTTGGGCACTCAAGAAGACAGAGATACGAAAACTGGAGGCTTTCGAGATGATATGTCTCAGAAAAATATATAAAACAAAATGGATAGAAAATAAAACAAATGAACTGTAAGACAAGACCTAAAATATACAGACTCATTAATAGAAAAGATCAAAAGAAGACAACTTCAATGGTACGGACATGTCGAGAGAATGCCATCAAAAAAAAGAATACCCAGATTTCACTCTGATGATCTGTATGCAAGATTCAAAGAAAAATGAAAAAAAGGTTGACCAAGAACTAAACATCGATATAGGTCAACTCTGGATTAAAAACATATAGACAGCTCACCAGCCACGCAAGAAACCAAGACTCCTGGAGGTTGTTGTGGAAACACGGAAGACTCAACCCTCCCTGACGGAAGAGGACAGTAAATAAGTAAGTGAATGATAGCGTAGCTTGTGACAATAATTACATAATCATTGTAGATTATTTTAATGCAATAGTGTAGGCATTTTCGCATAGAATCAGAAAGATGGAAAGGATCAGAAATTTTGCACCTTTTAATAAATACTTTTTAGAATGTAAATGATAACTCTACTTGGAACACTAGAGGACTGAGGTCGGTTATCGATTACGTAGCTGTAATAATAATAATAATAATAATAATAAAGACTAATGGCACCACAAGTGACAGACACACAGAAAATATGACAATTTTGATCATCTGTTAGTAGTCGCTCAAAATAAAAATATAGACAAGTACGATAGAAGAAATTAACACCAAGAAGAAACCTTAGAAAATATTAGAAACCTTTACTTACAAATAATGAGAGATACTAAAGACAATATTGAAGATGAATGGAAATTATATACACTATTAAAAAAGTATTTGGACACCTTACGTACCATGCAAATTTCGGATACTAGTATTTACAATTTTTCAGGGAGTGTCTGCATAAGTCTAGTAATAAAATGTGGGATGTGCTGCATGTTTTGAACTGAACTCAATGTCAAGATAACGTTCAGCTGAAATGACAGACTTCCAACGTGGGTAGTAGTTGGATGCCACATCAGTAGTCTTTCTGTCCGTAACACTGCTACTCGTTCTCAGTGTATCGAAATCGACCGTTGCTTATGTCATTCGTAGATGGAAAGTTGAGTGCTACCAAAGCAGGAGAACGGCGTGGGAGGCCATCGACACTCACTGACCACAAAACAACGTTGAAGTGTTGGACTGGCGACTCAGAGTCCAGACCTCAATCCCATCGAACATCTTTAGGACGAATTAGAACGCCGAATTCCCTCCAGACCACAGTGACGGTCATCAGCATCAGCAATGGGGTAGCTTTGCGCGAGGAATGGAAGAATATTCCTGTTACAACGTATCAGAAATTGGTTAAAAGCATGCCCCGAAGATAGTTGCTGTCATTCAGGCAGCGGCGTAGTTGGGGGGGGGGGGGGTCCGCCCCGGGTGGCACTTTGCGTAAGAAATCTTGCCATACTGTCTATAGAACAGCAGCTGAGTGATGAAATAGACTTCGACAATGTCATCGACGATTTTGCTAACGGAAAAGCAAAAAAAAATAACATTTTAGAATGTTGGAATTAAAGTTTTACTTCAAAAATAAACAGTGTTTTAATTTATTTCCCTATATGTCATTTTGACTTTTTGTAGTATTTTTGGCGTGTATTGAGAGGGGGCAGCAAACTCAGGGGCCGCCCCGGGCGGCAAAAGCTCTAGTTACGCCACTGCATTCAGACCAAAGGTGGCCCCACTCCAGTAGCGCACTCAGGGTCTAATCTTGAGGAGCCCAAGTTGAGTAGACGATTTGAGAATACACACTACGCATCGCATACGACCTATGACTGAGCATCTGCAATGATCGCTAATTCATAAGTAGTATAGAAATAGAAGACACGACACAACATAAAGTAAAAAATTAATTTTATTAATCAGAGGGCCTTCCCCCCCCCTCTGGGTGCGCTACTGCCCCACTCGATACCAGAAATGTAATTAAGCGCATTTTTTTTTACTATACTAATAGATATCTTCACAATCTTTCTCATCATTTTCCACCACAAAAACTCGGAACTATTTCCACCTTGGGACACAGAGCACGCTCTCTTTTGAACGATCCAGATGATTTCAAAAAGAAATTAATCACCTCTCACGTGTCTTTGAACAAAATGGATATTATAAAAAAACCATTAAGAAATTTCTTATAGATCCTCCTAGGCACCGCAATACAGAAACTACCAATTTTAAAGGTAGCATCCCAATCCCATACATCAGTTCGGTCTCCCAAAAATTGGCTCAAGTCCTTAAGAAGTACAACATCAGGACGTTATTCACTACACTTCCAAAAATCCGATCTCTTATAAGCCATCCTAAGCCGAAGCATCACAATCTGAAATATCCTGGCGTATATAAACTATGGTGTGACTGTAATGTTCCTTATTATGGTCAAACTAATAAGTCTATTGAACTTCGTATGGAGGAGCATAAAAGAGACATCTCCTATAAAAGATTACATGCCAGTGCTTTATCCAGCCATATTCTCTTGTCTTTTTTTACAATCCTCATGATGATTTTCAAGGTCACTCAATTTCCTGGGAATGATCTGAAAACATTTTACGCTGCCATGATGAATTTAAAAGAAAGATAGTGGAATCCAGGGAGATCGTCCTTAACCCTGAACATTTAAACAACAATTTAAGCTATAACATCCCTGATAGCCATACTTCTGTTATTCAGTACTGGCGTTCTCGAGAGTCTGCTACCACGCATACAACAAACAATGGCAGGTAAAATAGAACAACTTGAATGTCAATACAACATTTTTTATTTCAATTATCTACTGCAATTTATCTGTGCTTCTCAGTTTTTTAGAATCTTCAGTTTTTATTATTGTTTCCTCTTCCTAAAAAGATACCTGATGAAGGCTGTAAAAAGCCGAAATTAAAAAATCTGAAGGTTTATTGGTACTGAAAACTTAAAAAAAAAAAAGTTAAGTCTCGGAATAAACTTATTACATAAAGTAAGTCCTCTATTTATGCGTGTTTGATTTACCCGATATTTAGACATTTTCATATTAACTGGGTGCCCAGCTTCAAGTTATGTGCTCAGAATCATCCAAGAAAAATCTGGTGAAAGACTAGAGCAATAGCAAGTCAAGGTGATGACGTCCTTCACGCGAGGGCAGCATAATCTGCCTTATGTTTGTTCTTGGTCTCTCTTGATGAACAGACGCCGAACTTAGTGTTTCGGTTACTATGATTTCAATTTATTAGTACGGCATTTTATTTGAATTTTAATTAATAGAAGTCTACAATTGTGCATATTTAATTGAGAATTACTATTGCTGGTGAATTTTAATATTAAAATTATTAGCGTAAATTAATATCGTTGTGTTGTACCAATCGTAACATTGCTTGTAAGAGTTTTGGTCATCAGCGTTAAATTAACTTGATAATATTGTAAGAAATGTTTTTTTTTTTTTTATTAATATGGAATAATTTAATGAGTTAATACACCACCTCTAAGACTACAAATGATAGTGCTACTAGCAGTACAGAAAAACTTGTCAGACAGATAACGTTCGAACAAAAACTTGAAGTGATAAGGCCTGCCGTCCGCTTTCTTTTAAATAATGATCCTTCATCTGCAGAGGATCCCCAATGCCAAGATGTTCAAAAATTCGTTTGAGTTTCGTTTGCATAAATGTTTCCACTTGAAAACTTATCCACTCTATACTTAACGATATTAATTAAAAAGCTTATTATTGCTATTTAATTGTGTATGTGGACAGGCAAATATTTTAAAAAAGACAACTGGCAAACAATCAACGAAAATGAAAAGGAAATAACTGAAGAAGAATTAGAAATCAGCTTGAAAGAAACAAGAAACGGAAAATCACCTGGAGAAGATAAGCTAGGTTCAGAACTATTTAAATACGCAGGAACAAGATTCAAAGAAAGACTCTTATTATGTTTAAATAAAATTTACTCAACTGGTATCCCCCAATAGAATGGAAAAAAGCAATTGTGATTCCTATCTTTAAGAAAGGTAACAGAGATGACCCTAAAAACTATAGAGGTATCTGTATACTAAATTCCTGTTACAAAATATATAGCAGAATCTTAAATAACAAACTAATGAAATATTCCAAAAACTTTATTCTAGAGGTACAGAATGGATTTAGAAAAGGACGATCATGTATAGACCCAGCCTTTTGCCTAAAATTAATAATAGAGAAAAGAAGAGAATATAATTTAGAAACACATATTGCATTTATTGACTTTGAAAAAGCATTTGACAAAGTTAAAAGAAACATATTATTTAACATATTAAAAGAAAGACAAATACCAAATAACATCCTAAAAGCTATCACAAGTATATATGAAAATAATCAAATACAAATAACATTAAATCATGAGCTATCATATACCAGAGAGATAAACCAAGGGGTCCGACAGGGATGTCCCCTCTCAGCAAACTCTTTTTAATATCTACCTAAATGAAATAATAATAAAATGGAGTAAAAATTTACATCAAGGAATTAAATACAGAGTGTTTAAGTTAACTGATTTCCAGTTAACTTAAACACTCTCCTCTTTGCAGACGACCAAATAATAATTACAAATTCTGAAGATAACTTACAGAAAGCTATTTTAAATCTAAATGAGATATCCAAAGATTATGGTATGATAATATCAACGGAAAAATCAAAAACTATGGCCTTTAAAGGACAAGATCCAGCAAGAACTAAAACAGTAATAGATAACAAGATCTTAGAACAGGTGAATTCATTTAACTACCTAGGATGTATGATCACATATGAAAATGAAAAAGATATAAACGTAAAAATTGCAAAATATTTTAAAATAACAGGCATAATTAACTATATATTTAAACCAAACCTAGTTCAAAAACAAACCAGGCTAAAAGTATACAATACATTAACCTTACCGGTCTTAATGTATGGAAGCGAAATCTGGACAATAAAACAAAAAGACAAACAAAGATTAACAACAGCAAAAATGAAGTTTATGAGAAAAACTGCAAAGTATATTTGATCACAAAATAAACGAAGATATTATGAGAGAATTAAACCAAGAACCAGTAATAGAAAAAATTAAAAAATATAAACATAAATGGATGGAACACGTTCAAAGAATGAAAACAGAAAGATTACCAAAACAAGCCTTAAAGTACAAGCCATTAGGAAAAAGAAAACCAGGACGTCCTCTTAAACGATTCAACGATGACTTCTAAGGGAACAAGCCATGCTAGGCCTAAATCCTTGATACGTATGATGATGATGATGATGAATTGTTGTACGTAATATAATTCAAAAGACCAAAAATTTCGTGTGTTAAGGGACCGTGGCAGAACGCATTTCCAGGACCTGACATGTTTTGAATGGGTGTGAAAGGAATCAATGGTCTGTTTACGCTAGGGTTGGATTGCATACATTACGTAAATAGAGTACTCCCTGTGCTCATTAAATATGGAAGCAACTTATTAGAAGGGAAGTTTTAAAACGTGCTGAATAGATAACACTAATTGATACAAGCATAATTCCAAATGATTAGTTAAAAGCTAAGAGTTATTTTTATATTCCAAAATATAGTGAAATAGGCCTTTTGAATAAGACAAAAACGCACGACTGAAATCTCATTGTACATTTATTGCTTATGCAAAGTATTTGAAAATGGAAGAGAAGACTCCATCAAATTATGAAGCTAAGAGGACATCCTAAACACCGTATATAGACTATTCCAAGTTTATACTAAGGAACACTAATCATTATAATTTTCGGCTGATGATTTCGAAGAAATAACTATTAATCAAAGGATAAAATAAAGTTGCGCAGCTTATTGTAATCTATGTTTAATAGGCGCGCGTGTGGACACATGGATAATATAATTCTATCCATAAAAGGTTAAACGTATCGTCTAGTAAGAATGTGTGTGGGTGTGAGTGTATTTAAGTTAATTCGATGCTTTTTAATTAATTTTTGTGAAAGCTCGTTTCTCTTTTGAATCCTCTTAAGAATAAATCCAGTATCTGAACAACCCAGAACATACGTAGACCATCAACTTTATAGCCCTAATTTGTTGGATTATTATATATTTTAATAACTCGAGAGATGTGAACATTGACGAAAAGTATTTCGTTTGCATTAAAAAAGCATTCCGCTCGTCACTTATGCAACCTAGTAACCTTATGAACTCATTTTCAATTTTGATAGAAAGTAGGTTGATTATTTTAAGGGTTAGACAGGAGTACGGTTACAATGAATAATTAGCTCAATTAAATCTAAAAATACTATTGAAGAAAGATTTCCAATCTCGTTGCATAATCCTCCGAAAGTTAAATTTTAAACTTCGTATTAAGTTTTTTTTTGTAATATTTATTCGGGGACTACACAGTCCTCGAGATGTTAACAAAATTTTCATTATTTAGCACTAAACCCAAATTCCGGAATTGAGCGGAGTATATTATGTCCTTTAACTCCGTCAGTTTCTGTTTTGGGAAGCTGTTAATCCAATTTTTTCAGGCGAATAGCCTTATCGTCTCATATATTATATATTACAAAAGTACCACCATTCGAGAGAGAGAGTTCTCTGAATAAAGAAAATGTCTCACATATGTCATGAAAGTTTTCGCAAAACCCTAAGAAATTTAAATTAGCATTACTTAAATTTAAATTAGCAGTTTCAAAGAGATGTATCAGAAGTAAACAATTATAAGTTTGCAAGATTTTCCCCTTTATAATTCCGTTTCTATTGGCAAAATAATTTGAAATATCTCCCCCTTCCGCCATAATTCGATAATTTGTGTCGAAAAAAAATCAAAATGATGATGATGATAACCTTGGCTTCACGGAATTTGATGAATTTTGCAATTTAAAATCATTATCTACTTTCAACTTCTACTAATTATTAAAAAAAATAGTATATAATATTTGTTTTATAAACAAACAAATATGTTTTTTTTCCATCATAAAACATGAACATGTTTATAAAAAAATCTCATATTTTATAAACAAAAACTGACATATTTATCGTATATACACATCGGAATGTTAAAAGTCGATCTACTTATAACGAGGTCGTATTTCTAGTATTTAATTAAAAGCAAAACACCAACAATAATAATCATTAAATCTGAAAATTAAAATATTTATTTAAATTATTACAATAATTATAATAAAATGTCAAGTTTGTAAATGATTTAATTAACTAATTATTTTAATAAAACATAATTATTTGATTTTGGATCCCCCCCCCAAAAAAAAAAAAAACATGTTTAGCGTGTGGGCTTCTCATATTCTGTTCCTCAGCTGGGAGAGCTATGAATTTGTATTATTATTATTATTATAAACACTATTACGGAAGGCCACTCCACGGATGTCAACCACTTAATTCCACCAACTAATTAAAATATTTTGTCAGTTAACTGCATATTTGTTAATACCAGTGTTAGACCTCTGGAAGTAAAAACCATCCGTCCCTGCATGTGAGACCTAAAGCACGCTCAATGTGTGTGTGTGTGTGTGTGTGTGTGTGTGTAATCCAGTGGCTTTTAAAAATGTTGCCACACCGGTAATTAGCATGCAGGCTCAGCAACAGTCCGAAGATTGAAATACAGATTTTATTTGTTCATCTTGGCTAGACAAATATATTTTAAAGTCAGAGAAAAATTGAGAGGTCCTCGTAACGATGGTAATCAATAATGTCGTCAGACCATAGACTTCATCATTTCACTATATTAATAATAATAATAATAATAATAACAATAATAATAATAATGTTTATTATTATTATTATTATTATTATTATTACATTTTCATTTTTAACAAAATGAAAACTAAAACCATATTTCATGCGATTTTAGCATTTGGGTGCTGGATTAAACAACTTATTAAGTATTGTAGACATTATTATTTTTATCATACAGTTTTCTCATATCTACACTATTATTTAGAATAACAGTTATGAGTTTAAGAAGAGTAACAGTAATTAAAGAAAAAAACGTTACCAGAAAGATAGAGTCGATCAGAATCATCATTGTTTCCAATTCAGCAAAATAAAAGTTTACATTCACACTAGGACAATAACATCGAGAGAAAAGCAACAATTCCAAAAAAAGGCGATAGAGTGCGCGATAAAAATGCACAAATAAATATAACTTATACTATTGGTTGTAGCAATTATAATGAATCTTCATTGGACAATATTCTCACTATGAATCATATGAAGGAACAAAAAAAAAAAAAAAAAAAAAAAAAAAAAATCGGAGGCAGGGAAAGCAGTATGCTCGATGAAATACGAACATGGACTGCGGCCATCAGCACTCCTTTACATTTACTTTTTTTTCTTTCTTTTTTTCCCTTTTTTTTTTTTTTGTCGGTAGTTTACTAACATAATACAATAGGCAATAGGAGAAAAGCACTAAAGAGCGGAATTAGTAAGTAAATTCTAGATCGAGTACATCGTTATGCAGTATACATTACCAAGTGTGCTATCGTCTGATTTTAGTAAGGTAAACAAAATTCAAAATTTATACTGTAAGACAGTCTCTGTCATTTTAATTTTTATTTCACATATTTGATATGTTGCAAACAACTCTATCACTGGCATTCCGTGATATCTCTGACAAAAACATCAAAATTCATATTCATTTAAGTTAATAACAATAATAATAATTAATTCGCATACAATATATCCTAAAGACATAGAGCTTATCGATAAATTAGAATTGCACTGGTTATAACAAACTTTATACTATGATAACAATATCACTATTACTTCTGCAAATATGAATAAATGTATTAACATATTTATTTTTGGTAATTGTATTAAAAAGTCCAATAATGAGGTGTAATGAATACCTTATTTGTACTAAATATTATACTATATGTTCCTTATACTCAATGTTACATAACCGCTCAGTTTGTTTTTGAAAAAGCAAACCGTACCTTGGCATTAAAACTTCATCTGTTGTTTGGTCAGGCAAATATTTTTGGTTGCTATTTAAGCTTGGTTGTTTATTCCACCTGTACTGTGAATGATACTGCTTAATTCATATGATATATGGCTAAACTACAGATTACAAAGGTTCAGTTGCCTGTCCTTTCATGTTGGAACCGCCTGCTGAAAATCAGTACCTTACACTTGTCAAGCTCGCTTCTCTCTTTGTGGAGCGATTAATGAAGCTCATCAGTTATGGCTTGTTCACTGACTAAAAAGAGTTGCATATGAAGTTAAGTACTTTAGTTCAAGTTTATTATTAATAAACATTACCCCAGTTCGAAACACAGTACCTGCTTTAAATTTGAAATACTGATCTGAACTTCTTACAGGCTCAAGTTATCAACCTGTGACATACATACTAAAAAAGATAGAGAAGCCATCAAAATCCCCGCATATATTTGCATAAGAAGACGGTGATGTGGAAAAATATTGCTTTCTTTTGTAGAAAAAAACGATGTATCATATATCAGATTACAAACTGCAAGTTCAGCTAATGAAACGACGAACGGATTTCTTCAAAAGTATTAAGTGCTGAATGATTTAACGACGTTTTTTTTTTTTTTTTTTTTTTGTATTACCTTTGACATTTACTGGCATATCACAATTATCACAACGGGAGCTACATCTGGTGTTTATTGATTTTGAGAAAGCATATGATAGAGTGCCAAGGCAAGAAGTCTGGAGGTGTCTGAGGGAGAAGAAGGTACCGGAGAAATATGTCAGGTTAGTGCAGGAGATGTACAGAAATGTGAAGACAAGAGTTCGAACCTGCCTGGGAGAGACAGAAAGTTTTTCAGTGACAGTTGGTTTGCATCAAGGGTCAGCATTAAGTCCATTCCTGTTTAACATTGTGATGGAAGTGGTGACGGAGGAGGTGAGAGAAGACGCACCTTGGACTATGTTGTATGCAGATGACATCGTGCTGTGTGCAGAATCAAGAGAAGAAGTGGCAGCTAAACTGGAAAGTTGGAGGAAAGTACTGGAAGAGAGAGGTATGAGACTGAACAGAAGTAAGACAGAGTATATGTGTTGCAATGTTGATGGCAACCAGGAGACAGATCTAGAGCTGGAAGGAGATGTCATCAGGAAGATCAGTGACTTTAGATACTTAGGTTCAACAATGAAAGAGGATGGTGAGTCTGAGAAGGAAGTGGGATGCAGGATACATGCAGGATGGAAGAACTGGAGAGAGAGAGAGAGAGAGATGGCTGGAGTGCTATGCGATAAGAGTATGACGATCAATCTGAAAGGCAAAATCTACAGAACACTAGTGAGACCAGCTATGACGTATGCTATGGAAACTGTGGCCCTGAGGAAAAAAATAACATCAGGATGGAGGTAGCGGAGATCAGAATGCTTAGGTGGCTGTGCGGTGTGACCAGGAAGGATCGTCTGAGAAATGACTATGTGAGGGGAACAGTGAAAGTTACGAACTTAGGAGCGATGATACAGGAGGCAGGGTTGAGATGGTTTGGTCATGTGATGAGGAGAGAAGAAGAATATGTGGGAAGAAAGGTCATGCAGATGGATGTACAAGGGAGGAGAAAGCGTGGGCAGCCAAAGAAGAGATAGAGGGAGCTGGTGGAAGAGGACTTGAGGATGAAGAACTTGGATGTGGTTATAGCCCAAGACAGGAAGATGTGGAGGAGACTAATCATGATCAGCGATCTCACTTAAGTGGGACAAGCTGCAGAAGAAGAAGAAGATTACCTTTGACATTCACTGGCATATCACCATTAGTACTCAGTTTTCTGAATAGGAACGTAATGCAGATTCCATAATAAATAATTTGTTAATCATTTATAATAATTTCTAAGTAGGTATAAACCTTGGATATAGAACAACTCATTCTATGAAAATGTTAAGCAAGACTAAATCTTTAAAATCTGTAAACTACTCAGGTCATTTCCACACACACACACACACACATATATATATATATGTGTGTGTGTATGTGTGTGTGTTGTTTACTTGCATTGTTTACTTTGTTTTACATAGTCCGGAAACATTGCTCTCTAGAGACCAAACAATGGAAATATATATGTAACATATATATATAAATGTAGATGTAAATAAGTTTTTTTACCTTGGGAATAATGTATGTATAATAACCAAGTTTATAAAATTACTTGGCAACCCTAATATACATTATTCCCAAGGTAAAAAAAACTTATTTACATCTATATCTCCTCCAGAGATTATTCAAAATAAAAACACCTTTTAGCAACTTGCATAGGTAAAGTTGATAAGGCTCTGTATTACTAAAACCTTGGTACTTAGGGTCTATTTAGCGTCTAACTACTGATTGAGGAGACCTCAAAAAAAAAAAAGGTTGAAACCAGTCTGTGTAGTGACCCCACCCATAATGTATTGCAGTATACATCTCTTAGTGAGATGTGCTTTACATTATAAAAAATACTAAGAATAGTGATCAGAGCTTTACCCACCTTTACAATGAGTTTCCCTGGTGTTGCACCACCTTTAGACTTGAACTACGTTTCAGGTGCAAACTTAATTGTTTGCTTACTTGGGATTAGGAGTAAAAAAATAACCAAGTTTATAAAATTACTTGCCAACTCTAATATAATATATATACTGTATATACATAATATATATATATAAAATTACTTGGCAATCTTAATAATATATATATATATATATATTTAAAAAGAATTGAATGACAAAAACCGAGAAACACAACTAGTTTCGGCTTTTTATAGCCTTCTTCAGGTGTTTTTATAAAAGAAAAAATCTTAAACATTGAAGATAAAAAACTGTGAATAGCACAGGAAAGTCACTAAACATATTTAACGTGAAAACGTTATAGTTAACGTATTCAAAATAGTTCCTTCGCTGATCACATTGTTGGGTGAGTGCGTGCGTATGGCATCTCATGAGCGTCAGTATTCGATCACAGCAGAATGACAGTCTTGGAGGTTATAGCTTAAATTAGTATTTAAAAGTACAGGGTTGAGGATGATTTCTCTAGATTCTACAATTTTTCTCTCCAATTCGTCATGGCAACGGAAAATGTTGTTAGTCTATCCCAAAGGATTGTATGACCATGGTTTTCATCATCAGAATCGGCCAATAAAAGGACATGACTGGATAAAGCAATGGCACGCGTTCTCTTGAAAGCGATGTCCCTCCTGTGCTCCTCCACACGCAATTCAATAGACTTATCCGTCTGACCAAACTAAGGGATGTCGCAGTCACACCATATCTCATACACACCGGGATATTTTAGATTATGACGGCTAGGCTTTGGATGGCTCACTAGAGAGCGGATCTTAGGAAGCAGAGTAAATAAAGTTCTAATGTTATATTTTTTGAGAACCTTGGCAAAATTTTGAGAAACTGTGCTTAAGTATGGAATAGATATATTGCCTTTAACATTATTCATTTCTTGAGTATGGCGACTAGGAGGATTAAAAAGGAATTTTTTGGTAATTTTTTGAGAATAACCATTCAGTCTGAAGGTAGATGTAAGAAAATTGATTTCTTTACGAAGTTCATCAGAGTCGTCAAGAAGAGAGCGAGCTCTATGTGCCAAAGTAGAAATAATTCCAAGTTTCTGAGGACGGAAATGATGGAACTGACTATGGAGATATCTATTGGTGTGTGTAGGTTTTCTGTACAAAATAGGTTTTCTGCTTCTGTACAGAATATAGAGAAATCATCCTCAACCCTGTACATTTAAATAATAATTTAAGCTATAACCTCCCAGACTCATTCTGCTGTGATCAAATACTAGCGCTCACGAGATGCCATACGCACGCACTCACCCAACATCGTAACCAACGAAGGAACTACTTTGAATACGTTAACTACAACGTTTTCACATTAAATATGTTTAGTGATTTTCCTGTGCTATTCACAGTTTTTTATCTTCAGTGTTTAAGGTTTTTTCTTTTATAAAAACACCTGAAGAAGGCTGTAAAAAGCGGAAACTAGTCGTGTGATACTATTTAATCTTTTTCCTTTTTTCTCGGTTTTTGTCATTCAATTCTTTTTAAAAATATGTTTAACAACCGATATATATATATATATATATATATATATATATATGTTAAAGATGCAAAGCTATTTTAAACTAGGTTTTACTCCATTTCCCAAGTAAACAAACAGACAAATAAGTCAAGTTTGCGCCTGTACGTATTGCAAGTCTAGCTGACCCTCAAAGTAGTGCAAGTCAAGGCAACTCGTGGTAAAGGTAGAATAAGCTCTGATCACTATTCTTAATATTTACCCTTAATGCACAGCCCATCTCCTTGAGGAGATGTATAATGCTGTGTATTAAAGGCAAGGGGCCACTACCCAGACCGATTTCGACCTTATGAATAAGTAAAGCCGTCTCTAAAAATTCGGACGATTCCTAGACCACTCAATAGTGGGCGAAAGACCGTCCATCTCAGCGTTGGCTCCACTCAGTGATGGTCTTCCACCCACCACCGAGAAGAACCGCTCATATTCGGAAGAAAAGCATGCACCGACAAAGTCCCTCACCGGGCTGTGCCGGAAAACACTTTCCCCGGAGACTCAAATTGCTCCCTTAAGGCAAAAACCTTAAGAGAGCGAACTCATAATAGCCCCACCGGTTTCGACCTTTATTGAGGTCTCATCAGTGGGAGCCAGGCTAGAAATACCAAGATTTTAGTAATACAGAGCTTATAAGTATTTTACCAGAACAAGTTACCATAAGGTGTTTTAATCTTATTAAATAAAAATCTCAGGATGAGATATAAATGTAGAAAGTATTTTACCTTGGGTATAATAAATGTTAAAGATGTCAAGCTATTTTAAACTTGGTTTTACTCCATTTCCCAAGTTTGCAAACAGACAAATAAGTCAAGTTCGCATCTACACATATTGCAAGTCTAGCTGACCGTCAATGGTAACTTGTTCTGGTAAAATACTTATAAGCTCTGTATTACTAAAATCTTGGTATTTATAGCCTGGCTCCCACTGATGAGACCTCAATAAAGGTCGAAACCGGTCTGGGTAGTGGCCCCTTGCCTTTAATACATAGCATCACACATTTCCTCAAGGAGATGGGCTGTGCATTAAGGGTAAATATTAAGAATAGTGATCAGAGCTTACCTACCTTTACCATTAGTTGCATTGACTTGCACTACTTTGAGGGTCAGCTAGACTTGCAATGCGTGCAGGCGCAAACTTGACTTATTTGTCTGTTTGCTTACTTGGGAAATGGAGTAAAACCAAGTTTAAAATAGTTTGGCATCTTTAACATTTATTATACCCAAGGTAAAATATTTTCTACATTTATACCTCATCCTGAGAATTTTAATTAATAAGGTTAAAACACCTTATGGTAACTTGTTCTGGTAAAATACTTATAAGATCAATTAGGGTACTAAAATCTTGGTACCCTAATTGACAATCTAGGGATGATTCAGAAACCATCACCCCCCCACATCTCCAACAGAAATAATAAATATTATTTCCCATCTGAAGAATAAAAAGGCCCCCGGCCTTGACGGCATTACCAATAGAATAATAAAGCTACTCCCACGGAAAGCCATAATTCACCTAGTTAATATTACCAATTCCATTTTAAGATTCCAGTACTTTCACGCAGATTGGAAAATCGCGGACATCATACCTCTGAAAAAGCCTGGTAATAACCCACAACTTCCCCAAAGCTACAGGCCCATCAGTCTTCTTTCCTGTCTTGGCAAAGTAATAGAAAAGGTCATCTTATCAAGACTACAATCAGCAGTGGACAAACAGAAAATAATCCCAAATGAGCAATTTGGGTTTCGCAAAGATCACAACATGGTGCAACAAATTCACCGACTAACAGAACATATCACTCATGGTTTTAACTGGCACCTTCACACTGCTGCTGTATTTTTAGATGTTGCCAAGGGCTTTGATAAGGTCTGGCATCAAGTCCTTATCTTCAAACTAATTGAAAACAATATCTCAATTAAACTAGTGAAACTCATATATTCATATATTAATGAAAGATACGTGCAAGTAAAACTCAACGGAATTGTGTCATCAAGGCGCAAAATTCTGGCGGGAGCACCTCAGGGTTCTCTTCTGGCTCCAATACTTTTCACAACTTACATGGCAGATATTCCTCTCAATTCAAGAACAACTACTACGGCCCTTTATGCCGACGACACAGCTATTCTAGCTAAATCGCTCAGCCCTCGCCTAGCAATCACTAGACTCCAAGGAAGTATCAATGAGCTAGCAAACTGATTCACCAACTGGAGGATTGAAGCGAATCCCCTCAAAAGCTCAGCCATGTTGTTTTCAAGAAGAAAGGTCTGCATTAAAGGTCAGCGCCTCCGTAGCGCAATTGGAAGAACAACGGTACATTGCGCCCTTCGATTGGAATAGGCCTAAGTTCGATTCTCGTCGCGACGGGAGGAATCTTTATCTGGTCGATTTCAATCGATGGTGAGTTAGCCGATCTCATACGGAGGTAGCAGGGTTTTTTCTCCCGGAAACTCGGGTTTTTCATCCCGCATACATACAAATCGGCCCTTCAGAACACACGCAATTTACAGACAAAAATTACTAGTTGTGGTGGTGTTGGAGGTGGGCGGTAGATGGCGTTGATTCGTAGTAGAGGTAAGGTGTAGAGACAGTTGAAGATGTCCTCCCGCGATGAGTCTTTGGACTCCTTGGAGGTATCAGGAATAATAATAATAATAATAATAATAATTAAAGAAGACATCCTAGCTCTCTGGTCATAAGATTCCATGGCAATCAGAGACCAAATATCTTGGGTTATTAATGGATAAGAAACTCCTTTTTAACAAGCACATCAATCTCATTGTCTCCAAATCTTCTAAAGTAATAGCACAGCTCTACCCATTGATCAATCGCAAGAGCAAATTGAACCTACATAATAAATTGCTCCTTTACCGGATGGTAATACGTCCAGTCATTACCTACGCCTCACCAGCATGGAGTCACACTTCAAGATCAAACATTTTGAAATTGCAGAGAATCCAAAACAAATGCCTTAGGATGATCATGGATGCACCGTGGTTCATCAGAAATTCACAGATTCACTGAGAAACCGGCATTCCATACATTTCCTCCTTTCTTCTTAATCTTGCAGAAAAATTCTTCGTGAAGTCAAGTTCACATTTAAACCCACTAATCGTACAAGCTGTCAATTACAATGAGACTGATTACTGCAAACACAAAAGACCGAAGGCTATTCTTCTCTCAACTGATCATAGCTAACACAACTGCTCTCAGAGAGGGAGTTTAACTGCTCACAAACCTCCCATTCCCAATCAACTCTCATTGTAGATAAAGGGGAATATGGAAAGCACTAGTGCTTCACCCATCCTGTCAGTAATGTTAATGGTAAAAATGGTTAAAATCTTGGTATTTCTAGCCTGGCTCCCACTGATGTGACCTCAATAGAGGTCGAAACCGGTCTGGGTAGTGACCCCCTTGCCTTTAATACATAGCATCATACATCTCCTCAAGGAGATGGGCTGTGCATTAAGGGTAAATATTAAGAATAGTGATCAGAGCTTATTCTACCTTTACCACGAGTTGCCTTGACTTGCACTACTTTGAGGGTCAGCTAGACTTGCAATAATGTCAGCTAGACTTGCAATATATATATATATATATATATATATATATATATATATATATATATATATATATATATATATATATATATATATATATATATATATATATATATATATATATATATATATATATGTTACATATATAAACTACTTGGAAAGAAGTCAACGGACACCCCCATGGGCAAAGTGCATCGTGCCATGTAACGAGTCACATGTTTGTAGCTGAAATAAATTGGAAGAATATGATGCTCCCAAATCAGAATAAATGTGTCCGGGTGAAATGGCCGCGAGAAGGGGAACTGACAGAGTTTGAAAGAGGCGTTGTGATATGTTGTGATGTTGCACGCCTATCTTCGGCAAACTGTTGACAAATTGGGCCATCCCAGGTGAACATTTAGTGATAGCATACTGACATGGAAGTACAAGGAATCAACTGCAAGTACTACCCGCAGTGGACGACGTACCACACTCACCGAACATGATCACGGGGTGCTACGAAAAACAATATGTAAAAAACGCCATTCGTCGGCCGACACTTAAATGCAAGGTTCCGGGGCATCGACTGGAACACGAATCTGTACAAAAACATTCAGAACCGAGGCTCACAATATGGGTTTCCGTGGTTGTACCGCAATATGCAAGCCCCACATTACTTGAAGGCATGTTGATGCAGCATCATCTTCAATGGTGCCAAGAGCGTATACAGTGGAACGTGGAAACTTGGAAAGCTGTGTTATGGAGCGACAAATCACGCTACACCCTATACCGAGCAGGTGGATGGATGGGGCGGATGCACAGTGAACTTTTTTTTACCAGAGTGTGTAATCCAACTATGATATTCAGAAGTGGTAGTGTGATGGTTTCTGTTTTTTTTCTGGTTTGGCCTCGGACCTCTGTTTGTGGTACCACGAACATTAAGCTCCGAGAGATATCTGAACATTCTGAACAATGCATTGCTTCCTACTTTGTGGCAATTTACTGAAATGACCTTTGTCTGCAGCAAAACAATGCACCGTGTCATAAGGCTGCTGCTGTAACTGCGTGTTTTGGGGACATGAACGTCACCAAGTAGATAGTTCTTGACTGGCCTCCACAGAGCCCTGATCTCAACCCTATTGAACATCTGTGGGATGAACTGTAGGGTTTGGTGAGGTCAAGGGACATCGGCCACAAAACGGCCCAGGACCTGATTACATTCCTACAGAAAGAATGGTCCAAACTTCCCATCGCTGTCGTATGCTTGTGGAAAGTATGTTCCGTAGATTGCTATAATCATCGCAGCGAAAGGAGGTCCTACATCTTAAGGTGGGTATATGGATGTTTGTTACTCATACCATTGACTTCTTTCCAAGCAGTGTGTCACTCACTCACACACACACACACACACACACACACACACACACACACACACACACACACACACACACACACACACACACACACACACACACACACACACACACACACACACACACACACACACACACACACATTATTCCTAAACAGTACAGTATTTAGACATTTTGTCTCCTGAATCAAATATCACTCAAGCAAAAACGTCTAATAAACGGTATTTCCACGCGAGGATATGGCTTCTTTTAGAGTGTCAATCCTTTACAGGTAATGTCTGCAAGCTTGTCTAATCTTTCTCTCACTTATTGCTTTCAGCTCCTTAAGAACTAAACACCATCTTAATGATTGCTATTTTTAAATGCTGGACCATCTTTTCTCTCTCTCTCTCTCTCTCTCTCTCTTTTCTGTTAACAGGAGAATGCTATGAAGAAACAATCAATGTGAAGAAGGAAACTTCATGATCATTTGAATGTTAACCAACGCAAGATTGTTACACTAAACGATTATGAGATGATTATCCTTCTTTCGATGTCACTGTGAAAACCGGTCGATTAATCTTTTCTCAAAATAATAAAGAAATAAATAAATAACAATAAAAAATAAAAACTTAGTGTACTTGTTGAGACCTTGGACACTGGTAATAACAAAACGTAGGGTCAATGTCACCTTTGTTTTATTGTTGAATTTAATTCTAGGAGAATAGTGCCACTAACATCTTTATGGAGGGGAATGCAAAGCATGTATAATGTAGAATTTTGTCGCAAGTACAGTTTTTCATACACATAACTACTTCTGTATTAAAACAATCTAACCTATTTCTTTAATCAGAATGGTACATTTCTCACACCTTCAAAAACTTCGGTATTTCTACATAGGGTTCCTTTTTCTCCTTGGTTGAAGGTAACACAATATCCTCAATACATAATAAGACATTTTATTCACTCCAATTGCACAGATCGCAATCGTTCGTTGTGCGGTCCCTTGCTGAAAGGGCAAAAGTCAAGTGTGTGTGCATTTGTGTGATTAATACGGTCAAAAGTCCCTAGCCTTCAGACAGAAAAGAAGCAATGATCATGTTTGGAAAGACCGAAAATGATTAATAGCACGGGACGACCTAATTACGAGAAGAATAATAACAACAGTCTGGAATTTGAAGTTTTGAAGTTAGACTGATCTCGGATTTCGAAATAATCTGAAATCCAACGTGAAAACAAATGTCTTCTGTTTTCGCTGTACGATCTTGCAATTTTCTTTAGATTACAGAGATATTTTACTGTAGTATGTTCGATATTTTTAAGTACAGTGCATTTATGATACACCGAGTATGTTTAGTATAAAAGAAAGTGAGTGCAATCAGTAGCCCCAAGAAGAAGAAGAAGAAGAAGAAGAAGAAGAAGAAAATGATGATACCTGAAAACGACATGCATTCATTATTTGAACATTCCACAACGTTATTTTTCGTCTTGTCTGGAGGGATTTTTATTGAAATTCAGTATTTGGGACTCTTACAAAAACTTATTCGGTCACTTCAGTTTTTTGTTTAACTGAATAATCCTCAAGAGCAGCAAGTTTCGAAATAATATAAAGCAACAAATTCGTTCTGATTAAAATTTAATGAAATTTGGTATTTCGAATGTTCGCTCAGTCTGTTTTTATTGATAAAAATTTGGAAAACGATCCAAAATGACAGTAATAATTTTGCTCTGATTTAATGAACTTGAGGCATAAAATCTCTGTAAAATTTGTCCAGTCGCATCAATTTTGGTTTAAATTGAAGAATTTTAGTGGAAAACTTAGTTAAAACTAATTCATTCAAAAATATATAATACACGATCATAAAATGGTGCTTTTTGTACTGTTATACGAACTCATTCAGTCATTCATTATCAACACTGAAGCAAGAGTCACTATTGAATTGCACAATAGCTCGCAATATTTATAAAACATAAATAAAACATCAATAACTTCAAATAAGACTCCGAAAGAACCAAATGCAAAAAACTTGCTGCCTGTTCAAATGGCAGTTGAACCTTCTGGTCTGATGCTCACTTCTGTGCTTCCGCGATTTCATATCCTGGTGGTAAGACGTTAACTTGATTCAAAGATAAGGGTGAACATCTATATATCAGTATTCTTCTACAACTCTTATATAGACAACCAAGTAAAATCACCTTCCACTATACCAAGAACAGTTCATACATAGTCTCTTGGTGCGGATGGTATACCTTCCCCCCACCCTAAAATTCGGTCTGTACAACATAACATATAAACTTAAGATGGGAATATTTTGGTAAGAATATAGAATATAAATATCAGAAAAATGGCAAAATATTCTTGATCTACTATAAATCTTTGAAATAGGGGAAATTATATTGTAAAGAGAATCACAGATGAAAAAAAGCGACATGAAAACTGAAGATAAAGATATTCTAAATCGGTTGGAGTAAGTATTTTTGAAAGGCTGTTAAATAAAACAAAAGGTGACAGAACGGTTGCAAAAAAAGATTCAAAGAATGCCAGGAGTACATATCTATAGCTCAGGCAGAAAAAACAATTAGAAACCTGAAATGTATGTTGAAAGTAGCTGGAGTAGATTGGAGACAGAAATACTCAGAAATGTTCAATTATGGAAGTATAAAAAGTTATATAGTGGACTGCACTACATAATTCATTATATAGTGCAATCCTGAATGTGCTAATTAGAGGAATTTCCTAACGAGAGCGTTCCAAGTAAAATTTATACGAACACACTTCAGAGGGCGCTAAGAAAAGTTGGATGAGAAACTTGAAGAAGAACAAACTGGATTCAGATCAAAGAGATATTATCAGGATCAGATTTTCACTTTAAGTCAAATAGTTGAGAAATTATGAGAATATAACAAGAATCTAGATTTAAGTTTTGTAGATCAGTTCAAAAACCATACAGTTAATCGTATGTAGTGTTAATGTAGTGTTAATCGTATATTATATCGAGCAATACATAGTCTATATACTACAGTATATAGTATATATTAGTTAACTTATAGTTGACTTATAATATTAGTTGACTTATAACTCATATTTACAAATATGAGTTATAAGTCAACTGTTAGAACTGAAAGAGGTACAGGAAGATGGTTTGATGTAAATAAAATCAGATGCAAGACAAGAACACGCTATCTCCATCATTTTATGAAGGAAAGTGGCATTAAACCTCATATCGAAAGTGGAAATATTAAACTTATTGCATTACTTTATGTAGATGATGTTACACTCTTAAATAAATCAGTTAAACCGTATAATGTATCAATTAAATTGAATACTTGCTGTAACAAATTTAGCATGAAAATCAACAGATAAAGGTTAAAAAAAAAAAAAAACTACGAAAATAGGCAGACCATTTTGAATGGAGAACTTACTATAAACCGCGTTATATATACATTGGTATCGAAAACCTATGGACGAACACTATTTCTAAAGCTTACAACCGAAAATTCAGACGAATCAGCTTGTGGTAATTTGTATAACTGACGATTTCGAGTAAAAATGGGGTATGCATTCAAATTTTCGAATAGCGCTCAAAGGAGTCACGTGGTAGCACGTAACAGGATAAAAGGCAATAGCTAGGCTATGCCAATCGTGTTTGCAGGAAGCTCTTTGCGTGAAGGAATAAAGTTGCAAACCTGGATGTCCTGCAATGTCTGAAAGATATCATCCAGATAATTTCACGCGTGGAAGAATTATTGGAAAGCTTGAAGAAGGCCGCAGGATTACTGGATACGTTGCTATCTGGGTATCGTTGAAACCAGTGGTCTCAAACTCAAACACAGCAAAGGGCCAGTCAGTTAGATGTGTATCAGACGCGGGCCGTATTCAGTATTATTCTGCGAAGCAAAACATAAACTAAAATAAGAAAGGCTCTAACAAAGGCCCTTTTGTTGCCGGGCCTTTACGACTTTACGTAAACAGTTACACCACCATTTAAATTTTAAATTTATAACCATTTTTATTTTTAAATTTTAAAAATATAACAAGTTTAGAAAATATAAGTTCAATTACATTTTATTCATACTTTAAGAAAATTTAAATACATAATTTTGACTTACAAAAATAAAAATTTTTATCTACAACTCCTATTTTTAGTTTGATTTTGATCCTGACATCTTTACCTCTGTGCTAACATGTCAATATCTGCTTTTTCGTTTCGTGTTGCAATATGAAGTATTGCATTTAATCGAGAATCTTTTATCCGTGAGCGGAACTTTGACTTATTAAGTTTCATAATTGAAAATAATTGCTCACATACACAGGTGTTCCAAAGACCAAAGATTGACAACATTTTTGCACAATAAATTTTATATTTGGGATATTTACTGCCGAGGTATTTATAAAAATTTGGTATGCCAACTTCGTTATATTTATTTTTTTTTTAGTTCAGTATTGCACTGGAGTTCAATTACTTCCATTTGTAATTCTTCGTCAACATTTACAATATCAATTAAAAAAGGTGAACTGAATAATAATAATTTATTTTCAAACTGGTTGAAATCAGAAAATCTTTTTTTCTAATTCAATTTTCAATTTGAGGAATGTACTTTTCAGCATTACTATTAATTCGAGAAATCGATTTAAGTGTGGGAAAGTGGGCTAAATTATTCTTTGCCAACTGGATTTGCCAAAGATAGAGTTTTGCCAGAAACGACTTACTTGATATGACTGTTCACGTCCTTGCAGAGCAGTATTCAAAGTGTTTAAGTGACTTGTTATGTCAACTAAAAAGGCCAAGTCTTTGCACCAATCTTCATCGGTGAGCTGAGGAATCAATTTTCCTTTGGATGAAGTAAACATGTCAATCTCTTTTAAAAGTTCAAAAAATCTTTTTATAATATAATAGAGCAAACTGCTGTATTCTGAATCCAATTCATCCAACAAAGCATTGAATTGTCGATGATTCAAGGCGTGAGAGGGTATCCAGTTTATTGTTTTAATTACTACGCTCATGACGTGTTCCATCTTTAGTTTTTTAAGCACAAAGTGACTCCTAGTGTATTATGCAATGAAATGATTTAAGTTTGTCCTTGCACAACATTTCCCTTTTCATTTGAAGTTTTGTAACAAGTCTGACGTTAACACCAACCATAGCAGAAGCCCCATCTGTAGTAACACTTACTAATTTTGAGTCCTTTCAAGACTTTTTTTCAATACACAAATATAAGTTATTTTCTTTTTTAACTTTAAATTCAGACATTGTTATGGGCAAAAAAAAATATTTATTGAGGTAACTTTTTATTAACACTATCATATTACAATGGTAACCTGTAACTTATTGACATTGTATCACGTGGCTTAAAATGGCGTGAAAAGTAACTTCCATTCAGTGTTGCCAACATTTGATGATAGATGGTGCAAGGAATTGTAGTAATAAGTTTTACTTTTGTTTAAAGCTGTCATAAAACATTTAGAAGTTTGAATTTTTTTTTTCTGTTTTAATCCCCGCAGGATGTTAGAAACATTGATTTTAAGAAAAGAAATCATTAAGGTCGCGGGCCGGATACGAAGCCTTCGCGGGCCGCCAGTTTGCGACCCCTGGTTTAAAACAATGGAATGTGTTCCAGACGTTTGCTAAGAGGTCGCTTCGCTCTACCAAGGAGCATGAAGTCATTCTTTTCGTTATAAAAGCAAAACGTAATCGACTCACCACGACAGCTCAGTTTGCAAAGTGGCTCCATTCAAGCACAGGTAAGCAGATATCTCAACAAACTGTGTCAAGATGTCTGTCACAAGTAGGCCTATACGCCCGAGGCCTGTAGTCTGCATTCTTTATCCACAACTCATCATACATCACGTTTTGTATCCATAAAAATTGGACAAGACAAAATGGGCTAATGCACTCTTTACAGATGAGAATCGTTTTAGTCTTTCTTCCGATTCTAGGCAATACCTGATCTGGCGTGAAAGCGGAACTGCTCACCATTGCGAGAATGTTCTTGAAAAGGATAAATATGGCAGTACTGGGGTCATGGTGTGAGGAGACATTATGCTTAATGGACGTACCGCTACAAGTGCTGGAAAAAGGGACTATGATGATGAACAATATTCAAGCGAAGTTCTTCAACTTTATGTTCGATTGTTCCGTATTGCTGTAGGCGAATAATTCATTTTTATGGACGACAATGGACCACATCGTACACGAGCAGTAGCGATACTTCTGGAGACCGAGGATATTAATCGAATCGAGAGGCTAGCATGCTCTTTATATCTCAACCCCGTAGAACACGTTTAGTACGCAATTGGGAGACGTATTGTTGCTCGAAATTCCCCTTCAGGAAACAAATAAGGACTTGTTCTGAAGGAGTGGGCTTGAATCACTTAGTGCTAAGCATAGTACGACGTTCTGAGAGGTGCTTTGGAATTCGGGGTGGACATATTCCATACTGAAATGTTTTCTGTATGCGGTATTTCCACACTGTATTTTAATGCACTGTACATTAATTCCTTAACAAGGGCCTTAGGAAATTTGTAATTATTATTATTACTATTATTATTATGTAACACCTCCAGGGAGACCAAAGACTGATCGAGGGAGGACATCTACTCTAAAACTCTTCACCAATTACAACTAACTGCAACTATACCGCCATCTACCATCTATCACCAACACTAGTATTTCCACAGACAGTCACAAACATCCATGCCAACGTCGGGATTCGAACCCGCAGCCTTTTGGCTGGAGAGCGGATACGCGAACCACTCGGCCAATCAGGCCGGCAAAACATTTCTCCCCGGCAGGGAATCGAACCCTGGTTTTCCGCGTGACACGGAGGGATACTAACCCCTATACTAATTTTTGCCAAAAACGCATTGCAATTTAATTTGCACGAAATTTATAACACATTTTTGTGTACTATAATTAATTAGCATGCTGGCAATAAATTTATGTCCACATTTGGCTGTAGTCATGGAAATTATTTCATATACAGGCAAAAAAAAAAAATATAGTTCGTTGTTAGCTTTTGGACACCAGTGTGTTTTAGCTCTTCAGTCAAAATTTTTATTGAAGATGGCATTTAAATATGGAAATAGAATAAGCAAAGCTGGCATCGCATGGGAGATCAGCTGAAGAAATGTATATGGATATTGGAGAAATTAGCCAAAACACTGAACTCTATACACGGCTACAAGGCAGTCTTTTAATAAGTTTCCATTTATGGATTTTAGACCTGGTTAGCAGTAAAATATTTCCTGAAAAACTAGAGATATGAAAGCGCTGAGAAAAAAAAAAAAAAAAAAAAGGAAAATGAACGAATGGGATCAATGGCGAAATCATATTTAAAAAGAAAAAAATGAAGATTTCTGAAGAATTTAACATTGTTAGCATTCAGAAATATGTGAGGAGCTAATCTCGGGTAGTATTACTTAAATAGAATAGTAATGAAGACTTGAGCAAAATCAGTGTTTAATGCCAGAAAGGCAGGAAAGAGAGAACCAAGATTTGTATGGATTAATGCAGTTAGACGCACCTTAGAGGACCGAAAGATAAAATCTAACAACACAGGAGTCCGGAAAAATAATACTCATTTGGAGCAAAATTGCCGATAGGAAATTGGTAATAATGTAAATATTTTATTTCATACATTATCAGAGTATCCTGTACCCCCCCCCCCCCTTGATGGTACATACCACGATGATGATGATATAACATTCATCTTATATTGCTTATTCAAGCTATCATCTTCTTGTAGTATGAAAGCAAGCATATATGCAGCTTATCCATAAAAAGGAGATTAAAAGTCAGTTTTCAAACTATCGTCTATCCTCATTTCAATCATTTCGAAAACAGTCGAGAAGGCTATTAACAGCCACATTCTTAATTACCTGGAGATCCCCAATATGGATTCTGGCGGTCTCGTTACATACCAGATCGTCTAGTAACCAGTGGACACAAGTCATGGAAAGGTTTGGAGAAAGGTTCGGCTATTGTTCTTGACATTTTCACGGCATTTAATCAGATCTGGCATGGGACCCTCTTTACTAAGCTACCATTATATGGTCTGCCTTTTGTACTTTACGATTGGTTAGCCTAGGGCCCTATGATTTAACACAAGCTGTTCTTCTTGATTGATTTTCCCTCGCTAACCTCAAAATTCTATTCATATTTTACGGATGATGGTACACTCCGTTCTGTTTCTGAAGGTACAAAAGATGGTTAAAGCTTCAATATCTTCCTTAAGTGTTTTAAACAGCAATCTACTTATTATTAACCAGTGGGGATGAGGATAATCTCGTGAATTTCAACGTCACCAAATTACATTCGAGTTATTTTTCGTAAGAAAGTTCTTACTTCGCTCCCTCCTAAATGTTGATAATATTGAAATCTCCAATTAAGATCAGATTTGTTTGAACTGATTTACCCACCTAGTTTTTCCTAGCGTGAACACTATGCAAATCCCATATTCATTGAACCCTATATACTGTTCTCACATTTGGGTTCTGCATCAAAAATCTTTCTAGGAATGTTTAATGTTATCCAAAAGAGGGCAGCCAGAATAATAATTTACGTCTCTTATTTTAACATTTTAACAAAGAAGTTCTGGTTCTGCTTTATATCTTTTCTACAGGTACTGCGGATGGTGCTCCCCCAAGTGGGTAACCACAATACCACTTCTCCGCTGTCCTCTACAAATGTAAAACTGCGAGCAGCTACTAGCAATATTCGTATACAGTTCAGATTCAAACTTATCGAACCAGGATAAGTTTGAATAATCTCGTGAATCTCATGTAGTTTCTATCTTCTTCTTTCATTCCATCTGTCTCTGAACAACCATCCTCATACCTTTTTCTCCTAGGATTCCAAACTCTTGCTGGTCAAGGAACACATCAAACAGAGTTCTTCTTTTTTCACAATTACCTGTTAACACACGGCACAGTTGTGTTAGGTGTTTGCAACCTCTTGTGTGTGGGACTGATATAAAATAGAATATACTGTAGATACATAAATTTGTTAAATATAATTTGAAACCAAAATGCAGATGACTTACAAAATTTCATTAAAATCCATCCGTGATAGTAGAATTAGTATATCCTTTTGAATGGTTTTGTCAAATAAGGAAAATAAAATTTATTCTATTTTAACCAAAACTGAACAAACTTTGGAGCTAGACAGGATGAATGTCGTATTTTGAAATGTTGCCGAATTTTGGATTTCAGATAGTTCGATTAAAACGAAACGTGAGATAGCTTGACAAGTTTTGATATTCCATTATTTATTTATTTATTTATTATGATCCTTAACCTACGAAAGGTTGCAAACCTATAGTACATTAGTATCGTAGCAGGATAAGGCTTTTTTTTTTTTTAATTTTTATATTTTATTTATTTTTTTTTGTCGTTCCTAAACCCCTTTTAGAGACCAAGCATGGAACTTTTTCAGGCTACTTGAGACCTCCAGTAAGCAGGAAACCGGCGTATACGTGTTTTATATATAGATATATATATATATATATATATCGCTAGCAGTTTCAGAAGACACTACATTTCCTTTCGTTTGGAAAAACTAGAACGGAGAAAACTTCATCCCGGCTTTTCAAGTGAAGGTGGAATAGTCGATTTTTTTGTAGGGGAATGACAGTTAACAGACATAATATACCGGCCTCATAGCCTTGGTTGCTTTGACTGATTCCACTACCCCCCTCTCTCTGTTAATAGATTAAAAAAAAAACTATTATCTGTAAATATATATCATACACCTCGTACGTTTTCTGAAATTTAGCACTAGTACAACGGGAAAATAATTCTGGTATTGAAGAATAAATTAAAGAATGTCGACATACTAAAATTTCTCAGAACATATGAGAGAATATCGTGTAACATGATTATATTAATCAATGAATGACTTTGTGATTCGAAAATTAAAAAAAATCTCTCTAAACGTCACACTTATCTATGATTAATGAAATTGTAACAAAAAAAAACTATGCCATTTAGTAAACGTTCTCTCTCTTAGCATGTTAAATTCATCAGTCAAAAAACAATAAGAAAAAGAAATAATTATACGAAAAATTAGACATTTTCTAATTAAATGTGAACACACATCGAATTCTTAATGCTTTTTAATCTATACTTAAAATTATTATTTCTTTCTACATTTTGAGAAATTTCTGACCTGCCATAATATCCTTCTAGACGCCTTTAATTCTGAAAAGAATGAAAAATTCGAGACGCTAATGAACTTCGCCTCTGAATTTTATGCTCACTTCAAAAAAACCAAGTCCACTTTTCTCATTAATCTGTATAATCGAGGAAACCTCTTCTACACAACATACTTCTGCAGAAAATTGGAATTGGATGACATCTGAGACCCAGCCTTTAACCTGGTTTTGTATCCACTTATCTAACAAAATTTAGGTAATCTCTCATAGATCACACTTTGGTATACCTATTATATTCCTTTCCAATATGGAATATACCACAACACCTACACCCACGTGTGTGTGTTCATAGATATATATAAGATATAACAATAAATGTTTTAAAAAAAAGAACGATACGCAAGTTAGACCACATTCCTCTTTTTTTTTCTCTAGCAATCTTCCATTGGCAAAATTTTGGCCAACTGATAAAGGTGATCGTTTAAAGCTATCAGCTATCATGTAAAATTGTGCCAATGATCCGCAGTGTATTAGAACAGAACTTTCATGCCAATTAAAAAGGAGTCCGTTCACAAACTCAGTTCTGAAATCTAACTTGACATCCAAGTCACTGAAAGTACGAGTACTATTTCATTCCCGAATGGAATGTCCAGATATCCTCCCTGATGTGAATGTTTGGATTCATATTCATTTTATCATACCCAGCCTTAACATAACTATGCTATTGTGCAAATGTTAAATCGATGCTAAAAATTTCAGAGTATTAGTTTTGTTATTTGGGGACATTTTGACATCTTACTGTAGGAATTTGGATTTAACTCTCGCTCCGACAGCTCTATTTTGATGCAAAGTTGTTTTTTCTTGTTTTTTTTTAATCAAATTACATAAAACACTAATTTTTATACTGTTTTCTCATTCAGCTCTTTAAAATAATATGACGATTGTCTATCTGATAAAGTCCTTTAAACAATTTACGTTTCAATAATCTAACTCTTTCTCCTTCTATTTACGTCACATGTTTACTCACCTATGAACCATTACCATGACTTCATCTCAAAATACGAGCAAATGCATTGACAATAATCCAGATGTGCTCTGCCTAACCAGTTTTATAGGGTACAGCAACAGTTTTATCATATCTACATGTTTTTGTTCTCTTTACTACTCCCAAATCCCTTGCTTCCTTCAATTCCTTTAGCGTATTCTGAAATTCAGTAGATTTCTGAGTTCTAAGGTACAAAACCTTATATATATATATATATATATATGCCGAATTATCTCCTTCTCCCTACATAGCCACTCCAGTCTATTTAAATCATCTCGAAGAGAAGCCACATGTTATATGTGATATTATTTACATACTGGTTAAGTAGTAGCAGTAATCCAGATGTAGAAGAACATCAATTAAAAGCAGTATTTTTTATTTTTTATTGCGACATCTTTGAGCAAATATTCAATATGTTATGCGTCCGAACAGATAGGACTGAAAACATGGTATCATATTACTATGCCTCTTTAAAACTTCGTCAGCTCCTTCCTCGCAACAATTTCAATCGAACGCAATGCACTGACTTAGGAGCATTATATTCCTCCATTACTTAAGTTCAGTCCGTTACCTTATATATATATATATATATATATATATATATATATATATATATATATATATATATATATATATTGTTGAAATTAGGATTTACTCGGGATGTATACATTTATAAAAATAAATTTAACCGACTAGAACCCGAGAAATATATATATATATATATATATATAAAAATCAGCTAACGCCTTTTTATTCCCGTATACGGGAGTAGGCTAGGCCATTTAGCCCTATATATATACAGTATATATATATATACAGTATATATATATATATATATATAAAGATATAAAGTAATCTACCAATTAAGTCGCTTAATTTAATTTAAGCGACTTAAGGTGGTAGATTACTTTTTTTTTAAACTTTCAGACGCCTGAAAGTTAATATTGGACCTGTCAATAGTTTATTGCCTCTAATATTCAAAATGCTTAGAATGGTAATCGTTTTTTCGTCATCTTTCCAGAAATATATTGAGCTGTTCGTGCAGTTGGGTGCTATGTAGGATAATATGCAAAAACTGCCATTCGTCGGCCGATACGTTGAATGCAGAGTTTTGCACCCAACTAAAACACGAATCTGCATAAACACATTCAGAACCAAAGCTCACGTGAGTTTCCATGGTAGGACCGCAATATTCAAATCGCACATTACCCGAACCAACATGCAGCGTTGTCCTTATGGGTGCAAAGAGCGTGGACA